>NW_026267679.1:50138-53099 GCF_000697945.3 Frankliniella occidentalis
CGCCTAAGTAGTAGCGGTGCTACTTGACTAACAGACTCACTGCCGATGTACCTTGCGGTCCATCGGGCGCAGGAGCTTAAGCCACCGATGTACTAAAAGTCCATCGGGCGTGGCGCCTAAATAGTAGCGGGGCTACTTGACTAACGGACTCACTGCCGATGTACCTTGCGGTCCATCGGGCGCAGGAGCTTAAGCCACCGATGTACTAAAAGTCCATCGGGCGTGGCGTCTTAAGGAAGGCGGGTTCGTCTCGGCAACTAAGCAGTCAGAGTCAGGTTACGGGCTACAAGCTATACCTTTAATTTCAATATAGTTATACAGATACGACTATACCAACCAGGCACTTACTTAGTTCTACCTATAACCTATCCAAGTGTGGAGCTGCCGACCAAGTGTGTCCGCTCCGCTCGGGGCTCCCAATTTATAGTCTGGAGCCCCTCCGAGCAGGGGTGGCTGGGCCAGGGCTCGCTCCGGGAGGACCCGAAGGAGGAGCCGAGTGACCACCGCTTTGGCCCGAAGGGCCAGCTCGGCGCTGCACTGCCGGCGACGCGATGCGTGCGCGCGGGTGGACAATACCGAGTGCGAGCGGAGAGAGAGAACGCACTAGGAGGGAAAGAGAGAGTATGTAGAGCGCGCAGCGTCACTACATAATTTCTATCCTTTATTAAAAAAACTGAAAAAAAAAAGAATATTGCCTATATTTGTATGCGGACCTGAATGATAACTTATTGTGAATAATTGTGAAGTGACAATGGTGTGATAACAGTCCAAACATCAATAGCCGTGGTGGTTAGTCTAACTCAACACAAATATTTAAATGGTTAGCATATAAGGAGTTGAAATTTCAGATCATATTACATAAAATTCGGTAAATGTAGAGCTAAAAATTAATGACAGGTAATGTTGACAAAGAGAAAGAACAGTCACCAAAATGATTTGAGGTGATCCATAAGTTGCATTTGAATGACGTTACACAATCAAAATTTGGTAAAGTTGTTGGCGAAACATAAGAATGAAATGAGATAGATATTCTTGGTTCTGATAGGAGTCTAAGCTTGTCGCCGGGTAAATAATCTTGTTAAAGGGTTGCTGGTCTTCTTTTGCATTGTGCTTAATACTAGTGGCAAAGCTAATTGTTGTTGATTATTAAAAAGAAAAACACAAATGTTGATGAAATATAACAGCAAAAGAATTTATCATTTATAGGGAATGCCAATGCACGAGATTAAAATCGCAATCAGAATCGAACAAGGTGAAGACTTTTAATTAGGTGCAATTGCGCACAGCTTGAAATAATAAGAAAAATTAAAAACCAGGTTGTTAATTTATCAGTTATGTATGAGGGGGGTGGGGGGGGGGATAAAAATTAGGATATGCTACAAGTGTGGCTGACTGAGATCGGACGGGCCGGCGGTAGCAAGACTCAGACCCGGGGTTGTTGGACACACGGTTTCACTCGGGCCTTCTAGACAGAAAATAAAATAAAATAACCGTGATTAGAGTCGCAATCAAACCGAGGAGATTTCCTCTTTACAGAGTACGCGTCTCTCCCCAATGTCCGTGAGCGTTCCCCTCAGCTCGGTGTCACCTGGCTGGGGTATTGACTCTTTCCCTCAGATGCAGCTCGGCCCACAACAAAAAGCGCCAGCCCGCGTCGGTGCGGATGCTCAGGTAGGGTGCGGGTGGCGAGTGACAAAGGGTCCAGCCGGGGACAATGCGTGCCGCGCTGACCTTGCGTCACTGGGCGGCTAGCCGACTGGCCAGGGCGCTGCTTCGAGGGCAGCTTCTGCTCGAGAAGAAAATATTTAGTTTGGGAAGATTAATTTGGTAAATCAACAACTGGTCTGTATGAAATTTAAAAGAAAAAGAAATTCTCGTGAAGTGACCTCCAGAAAATATTGGTTGATATCAAGCACAATGAAACTTATTAAAACTAATTTACATACGAACTAAGGTGTAATAACGACGATGTTATTATTCGCTCTCCTTAGCGGCGATGACCTGCGATCAAACCTTACCGCAGAGCTATAATGATATCAGTTAACTCCAAATACTGACATATTTTTGAATGATTATTATTAATATTTCGAACGTCACACAGTTACCATACGCCTGTTGCCTCGGCCTCTTCACCCCAAGGGTGGTACACCTTTTGAACAACACTCTTCATTAAATTGGCCTCTTCGCCCTAAAGACGGAATACCAGCTTCCGGTTTAGCCCTTACACATTTGCAGGTCTTACATCGAAAGTATAACACTCGTAATCACTAAATACCATTAGCAATCCAAACAAATCTCACATACAAATTCCTCAAATCCACAAATCACACTCAAATCATAATCCACAAGACTGAACTACAAAGAAAGACTAATTAATCGTACACAGTATTTAAATCGCACAAGCGCGCAACGGGCATTGATTGCCTCCATCGCCTAGCTCGAACAAGAGTGCACTCGCGGGAAAACAGCCGCGAGTGAGACATGACAATGGTCCCTGTCCCTTTTCTGGACACTCAAGCATGAACGGGTGGTCAATCACCAGTCATGTCGACAAAAATTTTAACAGTAAGTACGAGAAATTTCCAACACCGCTGACTCAACTAACTTGTCAGCAATAAGACAAAGATACAAAGACAAAGATACTCCTTCAACATTAGAAAATAGACAAGAATAATTAATCGCATACAGTATTTAAATCGTTCGAACATGCAATGGGCATGATTGATTGCCTCCAATTGCTTTTTTAGCTCGATCAAGAGTGCACTCGCGGGAAAACAGCCGCGAGTGAGACATGACAATGGTCCCTGTCCCTGTTCTGGACACTCAAGCATGAACGGGTCATGTCGAAATAAAGTTCCATAAATACGAGAAATTACGAAGACCACGGACTCAACTTCAGAAAGAACCAAAGATAGGACAAAAGACAGACAAAAAGCAAAGATAAGAGAGACAAGACAAGAT
>NW_026267679.1:53149-54205 GCF_000697945.3 Frankliniella occidentalis
AAAGCCGAAAACAAGAAAACACACATCGAAATTATACACTACCTCCTCCACTTGTGCAGAACACAACGCCCAAAAAGTAATTTTACCAAAGTAAAGCACATACTTCACTTCATCCACGTAGCCTACTACACACTACTTTGGCACTTTCAGATCGTTAGGAATACCTCTTCACCTTGAAAAGTTAATATTAAGTTTGCTGTCGACCAGTCACACACGCACACAGACCGGGTTAGGCTCTCCACAAAAAGTGCTCACAGCGTAGAAAGAACACTTCAACAGACCAAAATTTCACGAAAACATAAGACTGAACGATCCACATACTCAGAAAGCTATAGTTTGAAAGTAAACAAGAGTTACTTTCTTGGTGAAAATGTTAAATAAAGGTCCAAACCCACAGAAATGGACAGGGAGCAGTTCCCAAACATAGCAGACGACAGACCGGGCGGAGTGCTACAACCAGCGCTGCGGTGTGGGAACTAGGTACTAATTGCGTTGGCGACAGATCGGCCCACGCGCGAAGGGACTTTTAAAGAGTGAATATATTTTTAACGGGTAGATTATAGGTGTAATTTGAAGAGTCATATGGTTTTTCAATCCTTTGGCTGTATGTTGGACAAGGTCCCACTCGAGCAAGATCTTTTATTCTCTTGCACCTCTCTGACATTTGGCACGGTGCACTCCGGCTCGTTCGCCAGCACCCTCTCCTTCACTTATCCTCGCTAGGCGCCGGGCTGCCGGGTGCGTCCTCGCCACAGGTCTGTAAAGTTAGCGACGCGCGTCGACGCGCGCGCGCGTGCGTCAGTGCGTCGCGCGAGGAAGCTTGGTTAAACCGCTAAATAAGGTCTTTCTGATCTCAGAACCATGTCAAACTGTATATTTTCGGAAAGAGGAAGGTTAGGTGGTGGTTATTCTCAAAATATTTTGTTGTATAACAGTCATGAACACAAACGGTGAACATTGGAAAGTAAATATTTGTCTCGAGCTCGCCAAAGCTGTTTTAAATCCATTATATCTAATGTTTAGAGACGTCCTAGACCCAAACATAAAGTGAGCCGA
>NW_026267679.1:54255-54742 GCF_000697945.3 Frankliniella occidentalis
AGATTGTCTGGATTTTTGCCAGATTGCGTCAGATTTCGCGGATTGCCTCGGATTTCCCGAGATTTTGCGGATTGCCGCGAACTTTAGGGATTGCCCATGGTAGAAAAGACCCATATGATTTTTGGGTCCGGTCCCAAATATAAGGGGCCGGTCCCATGAATATGGGGCCGTTTATGGGTTCCGACCCCAAATTTTGGGGTCCTGCGTTGGGTCCGGCCCTAAAGGCATGGGTCCTGCATTGGGTCCGGCCTCAGAAGGATGGGTCCTGCATTGGGTCCGGCCCCAAACGGATGGGTCTTGCGTTGGGTCTGGCCCCATGGGGATGGGTCCTGCGTTGGGTCTGCCGCAAGCGGGTGGGCCCTGGATAGGGTCCGACCCTAGGCAGATGGGCATGCCGTGGATTTCTGAAGATTGCAATCGGATTGCTGGGTGGGTGTACACCGGATTGCCGGAGTTGAGGCCCCCTCGGCGCCGCTACGCGCCACCA
>NW_026267679.1:55830-58756 GCF_000697945.3 Frankliniella occidentalis
GTAAAAATCCTACACATGTGTAGAAAATTTCGCGTCCAACACGCGTATGGGATTTTTCCCAAACACTTGTATGGCAAAAATCCGAACATTTTTCACAGTGAATAGCATCGCTGAATGTTTTAGGATTTGCCATAAAAACGGCCTGACGCAAAGACGGGGTTAAGCCCCTAAGAAATTGTGCCAAAATCTCTTCCTCCATGATTTCTGTTCTAATTTTAAGCTCTGCCCCGGAGCATTTCTTTAGAGTTTTGAACCCTATTTGCTTCAGTCTCGTGGCGTAGCCTCGAACTGATTCCTCTGAGTTTTGGGTACAATTTTGAATATCAAGACGGCAATTTTGAGGCTCCGAAGTCTCTCCAAATTGATCATTTAGTTGAATTTGTAAGTCTGGCCAAGAGAGCGAAAAGAGGTCAGGGTTGGTTGCTAATACTTGATAGGCAGAGCCAGTGATTTTCAGACGCGCAAAGTTTGCTAAAATGTTGTCTGGGCATTTAGTGACTTTACCTGCGCAAGTAACGGCAGAAATGAATTCAGAAATGGAGGGTGAGGCACTGTCTCCCGAGAAGCGGGGAATGAGATTATGAGTGGCTAGTATTGACTGGGCTGATCCAAACCCTTGACCCTCGGTTGTAGGCGACATTATATTTAATTTAAAAATACAGATTTTGTAAACAAATTAAATTTGGAGAGAGGAGTTAGGTTGATCTGTAGGGCTGGTGTTAAAGGAAAAAAAAATATAAAACATAGATTGGAAAATTTAGAATTTATAACCTGACTCTAAACTGACTGTACCGAGTCGCCGCTGTCACCATTATGTCGGGGAGGAAGGATCCGACTTACTCTGTAATAAATACTGCGATCTCGGAGCTGCGACTGGAAGGGTAATATTATTAGTCACGCAGCATGGCTGCGGGCCTAACGGACTCACTGCCGATGTACCTCGCGGTCCATCGGGCGCAGGAGCTTAAGCCACCGATGTACTACAAGTCCATCGGGCGTGGCGCCTAAGTAGTAGCGGTGCTACTTGACTAACGGACTCACTGCCGATGTACCTTGCGGTCCATCGGGCGCAGGAGCTTAAGCCACCGATGTACTAAAAGTCCATCGGGCGTGGCGTCTTAAGGAAGGCGGGTTCGTCTCGGCAACTAAGCAGTCAGAGTCAGGTTACGGGCTACAAGCTATACCTTTAATTTCAATATAGTTATACAGATACGACTATACCAACCAGGCACTTACTTAGTTCTACCTATAACCTATCCAAGTGTGGAGCTGCCGACCAAGTGTGTCCGCTCCGCTCGGGGCTCCCAATTTATAGTCTGGAGCCCCTCCGAGCAGGGGTGGCTGGGCCAGGGCTCGCTCCGGGAGGACCCGAAGGAGGAGCCGAGTGACCACCGCTTTGGCCCGAAGGGCCAGCTCGGCGCTGCACTGCCGGCGACGCGATGCGTGCGCGCGGGTGGACAATACCGAGTGCGAGCGGAGAGAGAGAACGCACTAGGAGGGAGTGAGAGACTATGTAGAGCGCGCAGCGTCACTACACCGCCCTGTCCCTTTGGGAAGGGCACGTTGGCGGCCGCCTGTCCGCTCCTCGCACCCGGTACCCGCGGGGCCCGTGGGGTTTGTTAATGCATGATGGAGATTTTTACAACCAAAATGTCAAAAATCCAAAATCTGCAAAAATGCGTAAAAAGGGGTTGCCTTTAGAACTCGAACAACGGTTTTCGTGTTCTTCTCACTATCTCCCCAAACACCCCACCCCACCTCGCCCCACCGCACCCTGACCCCGACCCCGCCCCGCCCAGCCGCATGCAAAGCGCCTTACTGAGGAGGTAGGCAACCCGCCTGCACGCCTGAATGCGGTACAGTCTAACTACGGAACTTGGAGGGGCTCATCAGCCCCCTGTTACATGGTGTCGGCTGGATGCCGCCGCCCGCCCGTTGTGAGAGGGGATTTGACTTTACTTTTCTGTTTCTATTTTACTAACTAGGAAGATCTTGAAGATCATGTTGGCTTCGCCCACTTGCTTTGATGTGTGCGGGAAATCAGTATATCTGTTAAATAATATTTTAGTGTGTGTGTTGTGTGCTGTGAAATTTTAATTATGTGTGTAAGAATTGGTGTCAATATGTTAGTGCAAGTGTACGATTAGCATTACAGGTTCATGTGCGAGTGACGCAAGTTGTAAAGAAAGTACAACATTAAAGAACTCAATTTTTTTAATAATATTGTTGTCATGAGATCAACATGGAAATAACTCTATTTCACTAATACTTCTTAGTCTTTGAAAGTATTTAAACTAACATGCACAACGATGAATATCGTAAAATATAATATAAAGATTATTAAGAACACAATTAACAACTTCCTTAGCTTTAAGTCAGGTACAAATTACTGAAATTGTAGGATTATAGGTATACGACAATGGTGGTGGGCGGAAGTTGTGAAATTGGAACATGATGAAGTCTAGATACAAAGATCAATATCAAACTAAATACACTCAAGTTTACAAATATTGTTGAGGTTCTTAATTATTGAAACACACATGAATAAAAGGTATAAAAAATCAGATAAATATTAAGTGGAATGCAAGTAAAAACCTAACGTATAAACACAGTTATCATGAAATCAGTCAAGTTTTAAAACTAATGAATTGCTATCACAGCATTACAGTCTTATGTGATGTACTTAATAAACCATTGCGGTAAAGGTGAAAGAAAGAAGAATCTAGGGCTTAAAAACTGTAGGATTTAGTATAGAGCAACCCGGGTTATAGCAGATTGGGCTTGAAACGCTTTTGGCATCGAAAGACCAGCGGGAGCAACAGGTGGTATAACATATGAAGACTCATAGCAGATTTTACATAGATCGACCCCCGGGGGAGGGGGGTGGGCGTCAGGCAATGACCCATAGGAGGTGTGACATAGGTCA
>NW_026267679.1:65301-66431 GCF_000697945.3 Frankliniella occidentalis
GGGGGGAGGACTGACCCATAGCAGATTTGACATAGATCCAACCTTCAGGGGAGGGGGGGTGGGGGGTTTGCATTGCATTACCCACTTGTTTCAGAGTTCTTTTTGGCTCGGTCGGGGCTCGCGGACCACAAAATGCCCATCACGGCTCTAGTCGACACGCAATTGGCCGAAAAACTGCTCAGAATACACCCCACGTGGCAATTAGAGTAAATTAGTGTGGAATTGCCCCTCAGCGCCTAAACGGTTGACGCTAGAGCAAAACGGTTGAAATTTTTGTCCAAAGGCCCCAACTTTTTAAAAAACATATAAATAGATACCCAACATGGCATTATGTGAAATTTCGTTTAGAAATGTCCTCCTAGAGGGTCAACGGTGCTTGGCAGAGCAAAACGGACAAAATTTCGGCCTGAGGCCTCAAAATGACGAGTTACCCCCTAGGAGACCATAAAAAAAATATTATTTTTTTGACTTATTTTTTGTAACCCCAACAACCCTTTTTCTTCTTGGCCATTTGACGGCCCCCAGTTGGGTCAAATCTTGGATCTGAGAGTTTTTATGGGGTCGATTGGGAGGTCGCGGATCCAAAAAGGGTATAACATTGTTGTATTGTCGTGTCCCGTTGTGCCCAAACATTCATATCAATGAGTCAGTCAGTCAGTGAGTGAGTGGGAGGGGGGGTGTATAGTATATGGACTCGCCTTGCTCGCTGGGGGGCTCCGCCCCCCAGACCCCCCGGAGGTCACTATACCACGGTTAAGGGGGGGAGCAAGGGGCGCTTCCGCGACCCCGGGGTGTCATGCATTTTTCACATTGAATGGCCTCAATTAGCAAATAGGTGATTTGAATAGAATGACGCCCTATATGGGTAACTTGGCATAGAACGGCCCTCAGGGTTTCAGGATTTAGTATAACGTGATTGTAACGGTAGGTGATTTGGCATGAATCCACTTTGGGGGGTAATCGGTGACGTGGACCCCTGGGGGGTTAAAGCAGATTGGGCATAAAACGTTTTGGGCATAGAAAGACCCGCGGGGGGTGGTATAACAAATGGAACGTTTACGGGTTGAAATAGTGACTCCCGTGTCGAATCGGTAAGCCGCCCTGTCCCTTTGGGAAGGGCACGTTGGCGG
>NW_026267679.1:68266-69899 GCF_000697945.3 Frankliniella occidentalis
ACACTGTTATCTAAAGTGTTCAACTGGCAAGCACCTTCAAGTGTTCAACAGGACACATTTAAGTGTTCAGGTTTTGGCCGTCCACACTGTTATCTAAAGTGTTCAACTGGCAAGCACCTTCAAGTGTTCAACACCGTGTTGCTTACTTGCATGCCCTAGTAACACTGAACCGTCGAGCGAGTCCCGCCTCACACTCGCCGCCCGAGAGCTCGATTGCCGCCTGCGCGTGTACCGTTCGAGTACCGCTCAACTCATGCCTGGAAAACTGTCGCCCGCCACCAATGCGGCGTTGGAGTGAAGTTGGTTACCAGGCGTTAACGAAAATGCATAAACGCCTTATTAACGCCCCGGCGTCTCCCGAGTCGCGGTTGATGCGGCGTGAATGTTTCGGCAATGTTTCTGAGTGCGTGTATCACTCTCGATTCAGGTTCCCGCCGCGCTCTTGCCGAGGCGGCTGTCGCTCCAGCGGCAGCGAGGCGGGAGTTGACCGGTTGTCAGTTCCGTCAGTCGTGAGATTCTTGGCGATTGTCAACTTTGCGTTATCGCCGCAGCGGCTGTCGCGCACCCGTGATCGTAGGGCCAGTTTAGCGGCACACGCAGGCACATGTCATACATCCCCTTTTTTGGACCGCCGCATGTGGACCACTCGTTATCGCCTCCGCGACTGTTTTTAAAATTGCAGCGCGGCGAGCGTGCGGTGTTAACATATCACCGTCTCTGAAGTAGTCCTGCCTGCAAGGCTCGCGGCGGCAGCGTTAGGGCGACACTAGAATAACCGTGACCTGGGCGTGAACGGAGCGTTGGTCGTACAGCAGGTCTCGCCTTCCATTTCGCGTGGCGTGATTGAGTCGGCGGCAGCTGCCTCGCCAATATCCTCACATTACCCGCACTGTAAGCGCCGACAGAGAAGTTGGCGATCACCGGCTGACACCATCCCCACGGTATCGCCCGGGCGACAACTGCCGGGGCGTTAGCCATACGAGCGTAGGCCGACGAGTCAGCCCAAGGGCTGTGGGACTTAGAATATTTTTGACTCCTGACTGCCTCTGAGTGGCAACGGTGAGCCGCCGCGCACTACAGCGCGGCGAGTGCGGGGCGTTAAACCTTCAGCGACAGAGAGTGACTCTCTACCCGAGTTAGATCGAGAACCTTACCGAACATCCTTCCTCCCAACACAAGCGCATAGCTCAGGCGGTAAGGGCGTCGATAAGTAACACAAGTTGTGCGGGTTCAAGTCCGGCTTCTTTTCTTTTTTTTTCGGGAGTTTCCTGTCCTTTTTCGGTTGACGCCACATTAACGCCCAGTTTATGCCTCTCCAACAGCCGCCCAGGCGGTATTGTGGCATGAGTTATCCTAGCCCTTCCACAGTGGCCACACTATTGCCGGCGGGACATTCCGCACCTCGCCGCGTTACCGCCCGGCGTTCACGGGGCGTGGACGCGGCCATGCATTCGGCGAGGGCGCGGCGAGGACGCCGCCGGCAGCGCGGCGGGCATGGAGGACGACGACAAGGCAGTAATGCTGACGGGTCATTTCACATACCGCCGGATCATCGCCGGCGATAACGCCTCGATGGTGGTCATCGCCTAGGCAGCACTCGGGCGACAGTCGCCCGACGGTTTTGTGTTACTAG
>NW_026267679.1:73777-75245 GCF_000697945.3 Frankliniella occidentalis
GTACCACGCGCTACTTATGTTTGAGTTCAATTTTCTTTGCCCGTTTATTGCAGCACGATGGCGCTCCTTTTCTTGACTCTCTGTAATGGATGCAGGCCGACGAGACGAGAACAGCCCCCAGTGAGAAATGAGAGTCGTCTAATCATCGACGTCGAAACGCCATTGAAACGACATCGAAACGATATCGTTTCGACGTGAATTTCTCACTGGGAGCCCACGGCCCACTCAACGCCTCCCGTTCGTCGGCGGCCCCCACCTTGTTTTCTTCACAAATTTTGTGCTGAATTTTCGAATCCCCTCCCTCCCACGCAGACGAGCCTGGCCCCCCTGAGGCGCGGCGCGGCCCCCGCTCGGCTCGGAGTTTACGCATCCCATCAATCAGGGGTGTACGGCGTGTCGAAGACTGCTTGTTCTCAGCACCTACCTAACGAGGTGCCGCCCCGGCTCGGCTCTGCCTGCCTGTGCTCGGCTCGGCGGTGCATCGCAGCCCCCTCCACAGCCCAGCCCAGCCCAGGGCCCCTGGCAGGCCGGGGGCGCCCCCAAGGAGCACCAGTTAGGATGATGCGCAGCAGCTCCTCCCGCCCTCCCCGCTGCCCGTCGCGCTGCTGCTGCGTCTGCGTTTCTCATTTACCGTTCGACAGACGTCACATATCAAGCGGCGGCGGGGAGATGCAAAGTCGATGTGACGTGTCGTTTATTTCGTCTCGAAGCGCGGCGGAGCGGCGGAGTTGGGATGGAGCGCCGCGCCGAGCGCCTAGTCGCGTCGCAACCTATTCTGCCTGCCTGCAGATGTGGGTCACGTGTGCAACACAAGTCGACGCCAAGTTCCATGGGCGCATCCCGTAAAGAGACAACTGATTGCGAAGCCCCTTGCTTTAGCTGTAGGGCTTTAGGCACAAAGTTGTCGAGCTCTTGATAGCAAAGTACTTAGCAAGCTAGTCACTCCAAAGTATATAGTGTAGGAACCAACCAGGAACCGAGTTATCTTTATCTGATGAGGTGCATAAAGTAATCCAACAGTGTCCACGTCCACGTCCGCTGACAGACCAAGCCACTTGTCGGTCTCTGGTGATACGCCCCGAATGTGCAGTCCCGCCCCGCAGTCCCACCCCGCAGTCCCATACCGCCGCCCCCGGCCACCAGAGCCGTGACTGTTTCGAATTAGTCCCAAAGCTGCAGGGGCGGAGCTGCGGCGGGGCCCCAGGGCCTGACTTTGGGTCCGGGGCGGGGTCGTGGACGAGAAAGGCTTGCGGGTGGCGGGGCCGGGCGGGGCCGGGCGGGGCCGAGCACAGTGGGCTGGCGAGAAAATACTGCCGTCGCCTCGAGAGTAAAAAGTCAACAAGCATTACGAATGATACGACTGGAGAGACCACCTCCAGCGCGCCCCTTCTCTCTCTTTTACGCTGCAACCAACTCCTCTAATGCCCCTTTTCCTGTCATTGGACCCAGCAAGGAAATGGTGCTGGCG
>NW_026267680.1:0-2677 GCF_000697945.3 Frankliniella occidentalis
GGGGTGGGCGGCAGCGGGGAGGTGGGGGCCGAGTGCCCGCGCGGGGCGGGCGGCTGCGGAGAGGTGGGGGCGGGTGGGGCGCTCGGCCCGCTGTCGAAGAACGCCGACGTCGAGGTTGGACAGGGCGGGCTCGGCTCCGAAGAATGGCCGAAGATGTTGTCATCGTTCGACGATTTGCCTGCGTGACCGAAAGTCGAATGTTGCATAAAACATACGGGACAATAATTTTTTCAGCAGAGGGCCCCTCCAGCCAGCTCCGACCCGCTCGCGTGTCAACGGTCGTTTTTACTTTTGGCGTGCTTCGTCACGTGTGACATCTCCATCGGCAGGGTGGGAGGGGCGGGGCCCGCGGAGCAGCGGCTCTGCTGATAACGAAAAGCGAGTCTGACAGGCCGTGCCGCCGGCGTGCCGCGCGAGTAGTATCGATTGGAACTGTCCCTGCTGCCCGCCCTGCCCTACCGTCGTTGGCGAAGGGGTTTCGTTCAACTCGATCAGGACGCCGGTTTGCACGCCACTAGAGGACCCCCCGTGCAAACTTTGCGGCTGCCGGTCGCGTTCTTGTTGCTGTAGTTCACTTACTCCCGAGGAAGACGTTGCCGGCCTGCGCCGACTCGTGTGCGCTCGAGTGCAGCGCCTGGTCCCAGAGCGGGCGCGCCTTGGGCTTGACAAGGGACTTGAACACGGGGCTGTCCGGGTGGCGGTACTCCCACAGCCCTTGCCACAGGCTGATGCCGCTCTCCAGCCGGCCCGCGTGCAGATCAGGCTCCTTGATCAGGTGGCACAGCGGCGCAAACAGGTAGATAAACAACTGCAAAAATGAGAGTTAAAATTTAAGGGTAGTTATAAAAGTGTTTGTTTTATTATTTTATCCTGTGTCTTGTAATTCGGCAGGCCTTACCGTCACCGTCGGGATAGAGAAGAGGTAGTAGAAGGGGCTGGCGTGGTGGATACGCTGCTCCTTGTCCGAGTCGGCGCACTCCTCGTTGGCGCTGAGGATGATCCAGTGCAGGATGTAGAGCAGCTTAGTCTCGGTCGCGCCCAGGGTCTGGAGGTTGGTGTCTTTCCTGTGTGGGAAAGAACAGTCGTCAGAGCCAGGCCAGATGGTAAATCCGCAATTGTTTTCGGAAAAACTGGGAACTTTTCCGGAAAACATAGAAAAAATTGAAACTTTATGAAACCGAATGAAACATTATGAGACTTCTTAAAAAGTTCTTGAAAACTGTTTTGGAAAATTAAAATCCCAACAGGGCAAGAAGGAACCATGCTGCCGGCCACGAGGATCTAAGGAGCGACCAGCGTACCTGTTGTGTAGCAGCGTGGCGGTGCAGTGCATGACGTGTGGGAAGGCGGCCTGGACGAAGCGCCACCGCGGGATGGACTTGATGGCGTTGGAGACGGTGGGCGACAGCCCGTTGAGCAGCCCCTGCACCAGCACCCGCTCGAACACCTTGCAGGCCTCCTTGAGCTCCTGTGCGGGACATGGGAAGACATTCATCAGCTTCTACTCAATCACCAAGAGAAAAATAAAAGACGATAACATCGACGTGAAGCGTTTTACTTACATGGTGGCCGGGTGCATGTTGGCAGAACTGGCACGATGCTTCGTGGGCTCTGCCAAGCTTTGGCCTTATGAATGGGCTGCGAAAGAAAAAAGGGAAAAGACAAGATACTGTTAGACTCACTCTGAAAACAAGTTTTAAAAACACACCTTAATCAGAAAGTCACGTCATGTGTGTATCTTACCTGATTTGATGCCACATAAACGTCTGTATCGGGATCGGGAGCGTCTGGTCGTTGTAACTGTCCTCCAAAGACGACGGGATATCCATGTCTTTGGCTACAACAAGACAACAAACTCGTAAAATCGGAACATGCAAAAGTACCATAGGCAGGTTAAAATACCACCTTACCTGTGTATTGACACGTTTCGTGTTCTGACCCGACGTTGAATCGATCCTGAAAACAACAATAATTCGTATATATTGCGAACAGTAAAGTTTGAGGAATCATTCGCATTCTAACCCCCAAATAAGGAAACGACCACTGTCAACCTAAATAAAAGAGTGACATAACCCCGGCGAGCTGCGGAGTCTGTACTCAGAAGCCCGACTGGGCCGCGCTGGACCACTCAATGGCCGACCCTAACCTCACTCCACCCGCAGCATCAAATATGGGAGGGGGTGGGGTGGTAGTAAGGTGCCTGCTGATTTGGAGCAGGGCTCGGCCACATCCCGGCCATGCGCCCGGACCAACAACCCCCCCGTGACGAGCGACGAGCGCGCTGTCCTCGTCGTCCGACAAGCTCACCTCGCTGGTGACGGAGATGGTGCATAGTCTCGGGGAGCGCTGTCGCAGCACAGCCGACACGACATGGACCGCGTTGCCGTGACTGCGACCGTGGCTGCGGCCGTGGACAGGGCCTGGACCGGGAGCGCGGGCCAGCGCAGGGCGCGGGGCCTAGGATGGGCTTCGCTTGGGGGCGGCCGGGGGCGGCCCTCCCCTGACGGGCGGTCGCAGCGAGGCTCGCTGCGCTGCTGGCCCGGGCGGGGCGCGGGCTCGACGTGCGGCAGGCTGGGGGCCGACTGGCCGCTGGGCCACGGCCCGCCCCCGGCCTGCCCCCGGCCCGCCCCTACCCTCCAGCGGGAAGATGGCTCTGTGTACGCATGCCTGGAAGTGG
>NW_026267680.1:3448-5801 GCF_000697945.3 Frankliniella occidentalis
TCCCCCCCCCCCCCCCCCCCCCCCCCCCCCCCCCCACCTTCCCCCTCGCGCACCCTGGTGAGTGCCGCCCCGGGTGGGGCCCCCGCGACCTCCGGCACTCGAACGGGTCAACAGGGCGTGCCCTCATATCCGGGTCACTGGTTCGTCCTCCTGCCGGGGCGCGGCGGGCCGCACGGGGCGCGCCTCCCGCGATGCCTCCGGCCGCCACCGACGGCCGCCCCTCACCCCGCCTTGCACCGCCACACCCCACCACCGCCCGCTCTGGACCAGCCGACGGCGGCCAGGAACCGAACCGATCGAAGTCGATCGCGCGCGGCGGCATCGCGCCCGCTGACAGAGTCCCTTGCGAACGGGGTATGTCAGACGGCCGCGGGGGCGCAACCTCAACCTCGAGCGCGGAGGTCGCCGTCAGCGATACCCCCTGCGCGTGCCGCGCGGCGGGCGCCTGCCCAGCCGGGGATAGGCAACCCGCCGGACGTGGCTCCGCGTGGGTTGCCTACCCGCTCCAGGACGGGCGCTCGGCAGGGCAAGTATGTGAACGGTGACAGGAAGCGAAGCGGTATATTCGAAAGACCGCGCGCGCCGGCGCCAGGCGCGGCCTAGGGCGCTGCTCCTGGGCTGACCGGGATGTCGGCCCGCCGCTCGGATCCCCCGCG
Source organism: Frankliniella occidentalis (assembly GCF_000697945.3). Lineage (NCBI taxonomy): Eukaryota > Metazoa > Arthropoda > Insecta > Thysanoptera > Thripidae > Frankliniella > Frankliniella occidentalis. The sequence continues at coordinate 4,105 of NW_026267680.1, forward strand.
AGGGGGCGCCATCCCGCACCGGGACAGCGCGGTCGCGGCGCGCAGCGCCTCGCGGAGGTCGCACCGCGGCGCCGGCCCGGTGCGGTGGCGTGGCGGAGCGTGGCGGAGCGTGGCGGAGCGTGGCGGAGCGGAGCGGGGAAAGGCGGCGCGCGGCGCCAGCCACCTCCGTGCCGCGGCCCGCGGGGACTCGTCGCGCACCAGGCCCCCTGGAGGCGGGCGGTGGGGAGGAAGGCAGGGCAGCCCGCGCCGGTCGGGCCGCGCTCCCGGCAGCCCGAATGAGAAAATGTCAGACGAATCCGGCGTCTCACCGGTGTTTTCCACGGAAAGGGGAGCAGGAGGTCGTAGTATTCCTTTTGTTTTGCTTTGGTGAGGCCTTTCGCCTCGGCGTGCGTTCTCTCATTTTTATTTTCAGCGTCACAATTCACGTACAGATAAATTATTTTCTTTTGGAGAAAAATTGGAAAATGTGCTTGTGGGTTGAATTTTTTAAAGATGACGTCATTGCGTTACCAAATTACAAAACACGCTCCCGAGACTCACCCATCCCAAAAATAGCTGACATCGCGGCGCTGGGTGAGGAGCGCGGAGTGGCGGGAAGTCGCCGTGCGAGGTAAGAGAAAAGGGTGGGGGCTCGCCCCCCCCCCCATCCCCACTTGCCCCTGTCTTCCGCGGTCCGACTAACAATGCTCGTGTTGGATTGCCTATTATAATTTAGGGTGCGGAATGGAGCGAACCTCAACTGGGCCAGCGGCGTCGGTGCCAACAAGTGGTGGGGGCGGGGCGGCGGTCGAGTTGCGGCTGTGGCGTGGGGTGGCGTGGCGGCCGGTGGTACCCGTTGTCCTTTTGCGGTACGGCCGGGAACCGGCCGCCGCCGCCCCCTGCAGGTCACGCAACTCTCGTTAGCCCGCATTAGTTCGCGTTCCCTCACGTCAGCTCACATTATGCCCCCTAAGATAGGGGATCCAATCGAAGCCCAACCTCGTACTCAGTAGGGACATTACTATAAATTACTATGCAAAAGTGACCGTTTGGTGCCAAACGCCCTCTCATGGCCGGAGAACGGCGAACCGTGCAACCTTTGCAGCGTGTGACACGACACGCGTGGCACATTTTGTGTTGCCGATTTTTAGGCGATAAGTACGGCCTACTTCCGAAATTAACATGGTTTTTGTTGAGATATTCGTGTCTTGTTGCGCATATTAAATACTACGCTTTGGTTTTACTGCTCAGATTGCTTAACTTTAAAAATCGTGAAAAATATTTTCACTAAGAAGGAAGTGTCGTGAATTTGTGGATGAGGTTAAAATTCAAGACATTGATTTTGCGACTTCTTTTATAAATTTTTCGTTCATCCCCTTCGAATATTATTTTTCATCGCAGTAAGTTTTACTTTTCAATAAAGAATGATTTTGGCAGTAAGTGTTTGCATTGCATCCAGAATGGATGCTTCAAGCTAATTACTTATCAGTTTTTAAACAAAGTATTCAAGAAATAATTTAAATTAATGGCGTTGTCCCACTCAGGAAACAACCTGGATGTCCGACTATACATCACAGGTAGTGCTCGGGTGCTACTATGCATAACTTGGCTTATTTTCGAGGAAGTGGGGGTGGAAGCGGGGGTGCACGGCCACAACATGCGTCTCCACGGGCCAGCGACCAGGGACGCGACCGGGTGCCGGCCCGGGTGGAGGGGGG
>NW_026267680.1:6941-8175 GCF_000697945.3 Frankliniella occidentalis
CGGCCGCCCCCCGCTGTCCCCCGCTGCCCCCACCGGACAGCCCCTGGTGGGTCCCAGGGCACCGCCGGTCGCAGTCTCTTGAGTGTGGGGCACATCAGTGGTTGCACATCTCCCGCCGACCTCTCATCTCCACAATGGTGAGTTCCTGGACCTCCTGGTCACAAGTGCTGGCCGCCCGGAACGCGCCCTGCTTCACCGCCCTCGTCGCCGAAAAGAACAGTGACAGTGAAAGTGGACACGTTTGAAGTGCCTCCTTCTTGGATTAACCTTCTACAACTACTGTGGATACCGAGGGTGCCGCTGCACCTGCCCGCCTTCTCGCCTCCACGCCTCCTGGTTGGTGACCAAGTGGGCTGGAGGCCAACCTCCGTGCAAATCAGCCCCTCGCCCCGAGGGGTTGTAAAGCACGAGAGAAACTTCGCGATCGCCGAGGTTGAGGGTTGAGGGAGGACGGGAAAAAAAGTGTTTCAATGTGTGCCTCAAGGAAGGCGTGAAGGTGTGCGGGTGCCAGGAGGACGCCGAGAAGTGCAAAATAATTGCTGCGATTCAGAAAGGCGGGGTGGTTCAGGAGGGTTGAAGTTTTCTTAATGAGGTGATCGGGACTACTAACAGGTGTATTTCTTTTCTCTGCTGCTTGCAGGCCGCTGACCTGTCAGGAAAGGACGTTGAACGTAAGTATTCTCACCTCACTTCTTTCTCCCTTATTTCCCCGCCCTCTCTGCCCGGTAGGAGTCCACGTGCCCCATGTTTGGCCAGAGGAGCGGACGCTTGACAGCCCGACTAACTACTAGCATGGTCAGCGAGCGGGGCGCGCGCTACCAAGTCCCTTTCTTTCTTTCTTTCCTTCTTTTTATTTTCTAAGGTTAGCGTCGGTAGTATAAGGCCACTGTGGAACTGCCCTTGCCCGCTGGCTCCGCTCGCCACACTGCTCCCTCGCGGCCGCCGCAGCGCGATCGCCAGCGATACGACAATCACGGGCACTGGAGTCGGGGTTCGTGACCTTCATGCGTGCGGCCGGCCGACACGCGACAACCGTGCCCTACCACGCCCCGCCCCGCCCGCCACGCCACGCCACGCCACGCCCCGACCCGCACATGTGGCGGCGGCGCGGTAATCGTATAGTATTCGCTTTTAAGGCGGTGGGCGGTACCCGCGGGCTGGCCAGGCTGGCCGCGCTGCAACGGACAGGAATAGACACCCGCACCGCTCCGCCCCACCCCGCCCCCACTACGCC
>NW_026267680.1:16345-19618 GCF_000697945.3 Frankliniella occidentalis
CCCCCCTACCTCTCCGCGACGTAGGTGGAAAGAACTGCGCTGCTCCCCGCCGTGGCGCCCCATCCGTACAAGTGCGAGACTCGGCTCGCGGTCCTAATTGACAGGTGCCACGCACTTAGCGCCGCACCTGCCCGAGGGTGCGGTCCCCTTGGGTCCCCTTAGGTCCCCTTTGGTCCCCTTTGGTCCCCTTTGGTCCCCTTTGGTGCCCTTAGGTCCCCGGCTGCCACGCGCCCGCGGCAGTCTCCCAGCGCTGGGTCCTCTGCTCTCCTGGGCGGCCGGCCGTGACCAGAGGCGGCCCGAACAGCGCACGCGACATTGGCATTGGCCCTGAGGGGGCGGCCGGCCGTCCCGGACGGTCCCGGACCTGCAGCACCCATGGACAGTGCGGCTGCCGCGGGGTCAGGGATGGCCACCGATGTACTTATCTACCTTATTAGACGGCCCCAAGACCGTTTCTAATTTTAAATATTTTCGTACCAAATTCACTTTATCAAAATTAGATGGCTGAAAAAAGTATACTGCGTAGGGCTCATCTGTTGGCTGTTTTTGAACTATGACCACCGTATGCCGCCCTTCAGCCGGCTCCTCCTCCCCCTCCCTACCTCGCTGACCGGGGGAGTCGCGCGGTCGCGAAAGCTGGAGGCGAGCATGTCTGTGTGTGACGACCTTAATGAAACTTTAAAGCTTCCGCCCTGACCGTGCGGCTCATAAGGCCCGCAGATGTCCCGCTGCTGCTCTCCCTCAAGGCTCGACCCCCTCTTCCCCTCCCCGCCCCGCCCTCAGCTCCGTCGCATGAAAACGCGCGACTCTTCCGCGCAGGAAACGCCCAATTCCTCGAATGGAACGCGAATGCGCGGCGAGGTACTCGGAGGGCCGCGACAATGGCGTCCATGACGTCGCACAGGACGAGTTGACGACGGCGCGGCGGGGCCGCAGCGGGTAGGAGCGGGGCGGCGGGCCAGCACACCACCAGCGGCTCCACCACAAACGGACCGGCTCGGCTCAGATAACACTCTTTGTGTATCACTTGCCTTCTTTCGAGTGCGCGCTTTATTAGCCGTTTACACTCGGAGGAGGATTCGCGCGGCCGATGAGCCGAGCGATAAGTATCGATGATATTGTAGCAGAGAAGCAGACTGCGCGGCCCTCGGAACTGTCAGCTATTTGTCATCCCTTATCTAAACGCCCATACAATAAAGGGAGCGCCCCTGTTGGAGACGTCGAACACGAGTAGGCCCAGCGGCAACGTCCAACTAGCATTGACGAGAATGATGTCGCAATATATAAATGTCGATGAGAGAAGTGGAAAATATACAAACAAAAGCACAAGTTGGTAACAAGAAATAACGTTTCTTTTTCACTGCCAAAATTTAGCATGACAAAACTGTCCCCCTCTGTCCTGCTGTTGTGTAATGCGTACAAAGGGAATGGAAAATGGATCGAATGCAAACGACTCTTGCCGCACCTGTGGGCATGGCTGGGAGGGGCCGCGTTATCAGCGAGGACGGACCACTTCGGCGGCGTCCTTTAATGAGGACCAGGACGCGCCGGTCTCCTCCGTTACCTTTTGGATGACGCCGTGTACGACAGCCCCGAGATGACGCTCGTCGGAGACCCCGAGGCGTCGCCGAGGGCCGCGGCCGTCCCCCAGGGCCCGGAGGAAGGCCCGAACGGCAGGGGCGACACGACGGCGCCGCCGCCGTTCTTGACGCCGGCCGAGATGAGGTGCACCGTCTCCTCGGGGGTGCTGGGCGCGCTGCTGGGGCCGGCCTTCCTCACCGCGCCGAGGTGGCCGTTGGTGGCCGCGCCGTCGTGCCGCACCAGCTGCATGGACTGCACGGCCTGCGCGCCGCCGCGCACGGGCAGCAGCTGCCGCCGCGAGGACTCGCGCTCCATGTCACCAGGTCACCCGTTCTCGCTGCACCACGGCGAGCCCCGGGTCATACCCTCGACGGCGTCCTCCGGTGGGACTTTACGGTGTAGTTGCGGACGGCTGGGGATGGCTTCCCGAAGTGTCAGCCCCGATCGGAAGGCGAGTAGCGGGTCTTGACCGGCGTCCTCTGAGGTTCGCGATGGCGTTCCAATCGGCGATGGAGGTTCACGGTGACGTCCTGATGATGTCCAGAAGGCCGAACGTGCGAGTCCCTCCCCATGCCCCGTGCGAGTGAGTGGCCGGCCCTTGGCGGCCAGCGCCGCGTCGCGCGCCCCGCCCCGCCCCACCCCGTCGCGCCCACCCCACCCCGCGCTCCGCCGGCGCGGTGCCGGTGCGCTAATAGGCTCACAATGATAGCAGATTAGCCGGTCTGGTCCGGTGCGGTCAGCGGAGCAAAGTCATTCCTCTGTCGTCCTGCCGACTGTCCTGTCGGCCGTGGCCCTAAATCCGGAACCTCTCCGACGGTCCACTTCGGGGAGATCGCGACCCGGGAGTATCCGCCGGGCTGGCGCCCCCGCACCCTCCAGACGTGGTCACGGACGTGTCGCGGAACTCCACCGGAACGGGCAGTGAGGCGGTCGCGGCGGGGAGAGCCTCGCAGTGACTGCGACGTCGGGATGACTTTCCGCGAGTCCCCGCAGTGCACGCGCGCGGGGGAGGGAGAGGGGCGGTGCAGCACTTGTGCGCCGTACCGTCGCTCTCAACGCTGAGGCACGCGGCCGAAAAGCAAACAGCAGAAGCAACTTCGCCCGTGCACCCCAAAAAATGTGCTCTTGCTTTGAGTACATTGTTCCTATACTTGATTTTCTTGATTGTACTGCACATATTTTGAGCAGAGATTGCTCTCAACCGCTCTCAACCCAAGCGCAAACGCACTTCTGAGAAGAATCAATTAATTCAGCCTGTGCGAGCTCTTGCTGATAGCCCCTTGTAGATAGGCAAAATCTCGCCTACGGTGCACGCGTGCACTGCGGGGTGGCCTATCCTGAGTCTCGCAGGCGTCGAGCTTCCACACGATGTCAAATGATTTCGAGACAAATGGGCTTACTGCGAAGTACACAAATTTGTTAATAAAATCAAGAACACATTTGGGGGCGGTACGGGTGGAGTTGAGTTCAGCACCTCTAAGCACATTACCTCTAAAGATTTTTACCTCTAAGCAAATTACCTCTAAGGATATTTACCTCTAAAGCAAAGTACCTCTAATGGATTTTACCTCTAAGCAAAGTACCTCTAATGAATTTTTCCTCAGAAAGCGTATTTTACATGCAAAAAAAAAAAATACATGTTACACTGGTAAACCGTAAAACCCTTAACATATGTGACATACATGTGACATA
>NW_026267680.1:21847-26592 GCF_000697945.3 Frankliniella occidentalis
CCATGTAAAATAAGCTTTCTGAGGTAAAATTCATTAGAGGTACTTTGTTTAGAGGTAAAATCCATTAGAGGTACTTTGCTTTAGAGGTAAATATCCTTAGAGGTAATTTGCTTAGAGGTAAAAATCTTTAGAGGTAATGTGCTTAGAGGTGCTGAGCCGCCCCCTACGGGAGTTGCAAACCAGCAAAGACCGCTAGGTTATCCCCGCGCCGAGAGACAGAGATGAACCGAGTGACCCGGTGCTTCATCCTTACGGACGGGGAACAGAGCGCGCGGGGGGCCGAGCGGGCCGAGGAGCGGCCACAGGACAGTGTTGTGATGCCACTTGACAGCGCCTGCGGCAGCAGCCCGGCCTGCCCAGCTCACAGTCATAGCATAGCAAAGCCCTGGACGTTGGGTGGGTGGCCCGCCTGCTCCGCTTGCCGCCGTCGTGCTAGGGTTGTAATTTTTTTCAAAATTTCCGGAAAATTTCGGAAAAAACGGAAAACATTCGAAATCAGGGAAACTTTCCTTTTTAAGCGGAAATTTTCAAGAAAATGTCCAGGGCTTCCAACTCTACGTCGGGCCGCGCGGGCTGCCCACCCTGCCGGCGCATCGCGTGCAGGACAGGAGGCGGGGCCCGCCCGCGCGGGCGCTCTGCACGGCCCTGCGCCAGGAGCGCCATGCACGCCACACTTTGACAATTCAATGCTACTCATCGGCGTCACGACCTCGCGATGACGGAGATCGAGCCGCGCGCTTCGCTGCTGTTTGATCTGAGCTGCTGGCGGTGGTGATGATGATGACACGTGACGACGAGGGCGGCTTGTGGTGCTCGCGGCCGTCGTTGGCGGAGAGTGGGACGGCCACCATACGCCGAACACTTTCGGCCTGATTGCAGCTCGCTCCGCTCGCGGTGGATTCGGAAACACTTTTCTCGGCGGATTACACGATATGTCGTAAAGCGCGGCAAAGCGTCGTGAAGTGTCTCAGCCTGGGCCGCGCTCTGCCCTCAGTCTCTTTGCCCGACCGTAGCTCACCGTTACGGAACTTCCAAGTTCAGACAGTTCAGAGTTCAGCCTGTGCTGCTGTGCAAGAGCAGCTCATACCGCCTGGTAGGTAGGCAACAACTCGCTTGCGCCGCACTCGTGTACTGCGGGGTGGCCTACCCAGAGTATCGCAGGCGCCAACCTAAACCTTCCGCACAACGCTGAATGATTCTGAGACAAACGAGGACACGGACTTTTTGTACGGTCCACTCTATCTTATCAGAGCACGCCACTGACCAGTCGCCGTGTCTCCGAGAGGAGGCGGTGCAGTGCGACCTTGCAGACTGCAGACCCGCGCGTTAGCACCCACCTGGCCGCGGCGCAGCAACCCGGGGACGCACGGGAAAAAAGGTATTTGCGAAAACACCTTTTTTTCAAAAAGTTTACTGATCGAGCTAAACAGAAAAATTCAGAGGATATGGGCAATAATTTTGCCCATATAATTAAAAAAAAATACTCTGAAACTTAGTAATGAAACAGCAAAGAAACAAAACTCAGCAAACAGTTTTTATTTTGCGTGCTCCGTGTTGGATTGGGCCGTGCTGCGCGCCGTCTCACTGATGCTCAGGTTGGTGCAGGCGGGGACCTCGGTGCCGGGTGCGGGGGCGTGGAACCCCCGCGTAGTGCGCGCGCACCCGCACCCCGGCCGGTGAGGCTCTGGCGGTCCTAGGTGGCGCCCCCTTCCCCTTCCCCCGCTCGACTCGACGGGCTGCTCGTTAGCACAGGCGCCGTGTTTGCTTGGACTGCTTTATGGCAGAGCTGTGTTGATCAGTCTATCATTATAGGTTCTCGGCCATCTCGCCTCTGGCGCCCCGGCGTCGCGCGCGGAGCGGAGCGGGACAAAGGAAGTGTGCCATTTCGTCGTATCACCGGTGGCAGAGAACGGAGAGAGGTTTTTTGGTTACACTGTTTTTTGCACAGGGAAAAAATGTTCGCGTAGGAGACCGTAAACGCCTGTAGTTTATGCTGTACCGGATGCAAGCGTGATTGTGCGTTGCCTACCACCACCATATACGGCGCACGGCGGGAGTGTGATTCGGAAAGTCGTCCCGCACAAGCTGGCAAAATCTCCAAATCCCATTTCTGGAAACATAGTGGGGGGGGGGGGGTACGGCTCGGTTTTGCACAATTAACCGAGGGCACTGCAGACAACTGAACTGTTTGAGGAAGCGAGCGTCGTGGCGGGGTTCCCGAGTGTGGCCGCGTGCCTCCTGGGGCAGACGGTCCTGGAGGCCCTAGAGGTCCCAAAGGCGCGGGCGGGTCCGGTTGTGCATGCTCTGGTCCGACCTCGAGGCACCGGAAATCTCCAGGAGGCGGTAAATCTCCCGGGCCGGGCAGTGATTCTTTCTACGGGCGGAAGAGTTTGCCGCCTTGCTGCCTCAGACGGAAAGCCCCACCCGTAGTCACCTCTCTCGCAGTCTCACGTGGACCTCCACGAACAGCGACCTGACTTCCCTTGCACGAATCTCCTCCGAGTCCGTCCCGTCCGGACCCGACCGGTGACGGAGCGGGCCCGGAATGTGTGACGTCACCACCACCGGCACCAGCTCCACGCTCACTGCAGTCACTCACCTGCCGTCGCCGCTCACGGGCTTGGCGTTGAGCACGCTGCTGTTGGTGGAGACCCGGAACAGCTTGGTGGGCGGCGCGCCCGTGTGCGAGGCGGTCACGACGAGCGGCGACTCCAGCAGCAGCGAGGTGGCCGAGGCGGGCGCGGCGTGCAGGTAGAGCCGCTGCAGGCGCGTGAGCGGCACCTGCCGGTGGCCGCGCTCCGGGTACGCGGGCACGCCGTCGACGGCGGGCACCATGATGGGCTGCGGGCCGGGCGGCGACAGCAGCGACGAGTACTCCTTGGCGTCCGCGGACCCCGCGCCAAAGTGGATGCCATCGTCGTCGTCATCCTCCTCCTCCTCCTCTTCCTCCTCGTCGTCCAGTCCGGCCTGCGAAAGATAAACTATTTGGTTCGGGGCCACCTTCGCGTGCTCAGTGCTCGCGTGCTCGCGTGGTTTAGCGTGACGCTCGGTATTGAAACGCGTGTCCTAGACAACTGGACCAGAGCAAACTGCTGCTGGCGGCACGCGCGCCACAGCCGAGTTATCGTCTATTCTGTGCAGCTGGGCGCTCACCTCCTCGTCGATGTAGCGGTCCGGGGCGAGGTCCGCTCTGAAGGCGTCGCCGTCCAGGTGCCGGGAGCCGAGCTCCGGCCGAGCCGCGGCCTCGCAGCAGCTGGACGGCTCGCTGCTGGCCATGGACGCTGATGAAGGAACCGGGGTGCCCATAGTTAGGGAGATGGACGGCACCGTTGTCACAGCAGTCGACGGGACGCCTTTGGGCTCGTTGTTGAGCTGGCCGTTTTGTTGTTCGTTGGTCTGGCCGTTGGTCTGGCCGTTGGACTGGCCGTTGGGCTGGCCGTTGGGCTGGCCGTTAGGTTGGCCGTTGGGCTGGCTGTTCACCTGCCCTCCGGAGTACGTCCTCGTTCCGTCCATATCGTGGGGGCTGCTCACCGTCAAAGAAGACTAAAGGACGGTGGTATCCTCCGCGCCCCCATCACCCGCCTGCTAAACAAGATACACACAGAAAGTCGGTAAGTCGTTGAACCCAGCACACCTTCCAAAAAGTCGACGCGTCTACGACCTTGACCATGAGCCAACGGCACCCCCCTCCCTATCCCCCCGTCGCGCACCCGGACCGCCGTCATCAGCCCGGCGGCGGCGCGTCCCGGCCCGGCCCGGCGGCATGGCGGACCTCGGTGTCAAACCGAGAATTGGTGCCTTCCTGTCGGTCCTGCCGGTCCTGCCGGTGGTCCCGGTGGTCCCGGTGGTCCTATGGCGGGGCGCTGCTGCGGGGCGCGGTCTACACGGCCGCGCTGGCCCTGCGGGCCCTTCACACTTACCTGTCCACACGTCCTCGCCCTCGGCCTCGTCCTCCATCGCCAGGTGCGAAGCCGGCCAGACCAGGAGCAGACGTAGCAGCGTCACGTCGCGTCACGTGTGCCCCGTGCGTTAAGCCCTCCACTCGCCGATAAGGAGCCACAGCATCTCCGTTATCAGATTGGGGAAGGGGGGGGGGGTGAACTGGTACGGTACAACATGGGATAGGTAAGGCGACCGCTCGTCGGCAAGGGTTTCCACCCATTCATTTCCGAACACGAATGTGAAACGTGTACTTAGGCTAGCGGAGGAAGATGGAAAGCGGGTACAACAAGAAAGCTTCCATATTGGCCGAAAGCTTCCCGTATCTACGTCACGCCGGTAGTGGGGGTAAAGGGTCTACGAATCGGTAACATTTGTGTTCCACCAGCTATTCTCTCTCCGGCTGCCGAAGTACACTTAGAACACCACTCCTGCGTACCTGAGGCCACTCACCCGCAACATCCTGGAGGGGGCTGCGCTGCGCCGAGGGCCATGCACCCGCTGCCTGTTAGGCCGGCGAAAGCCACCGCTCTCGTTCGAATCGCTTTCGATAGCTCGATGACGACCGCGAAGCGGTTCGAGAGTGGGCAGCCTGGCGGGTGGCTGCGGGTGCAGCTGTGCGTGCGTCGGGGCCGGGCCGGGCGGCTCCGACTGGATCCATGCGAACAACAAACCGGCGCGGGTTGGAAAGGCGGGAAGACTGGTGGTGCCTTCTGCTGCGTCCTGTGACTGCCGCACCACGCCAGTCTCGAGCCAGCGCCGGCATGGCGGGGCGCGGGACGTGGTGGGGCGGGCGGGGGCGGGGT
>NW_026267680.1:26642-35984 GCF_000697945.3 Frankliniella occidentalis
GGGGGCGGGGTGCGACGGGGAGGGGCGGTCACACTCTCGCGTACGCGCTCCCGCCCCGCCCTGGCCCCCGCCGCGCCTAGGGCGCCCGCTGGGCCCTCACTCAGAGGAGCCGCCGCCCCCCGCTCTCTCGCTGTACCTCTGCTGCCTGCGCGCAGTGCTGCCGTGCTGCCAACGACCTCCCGAAAAGCCCGGCTGGAGAGCAGTTAGTGAGCTCTGCGCCCACCACGTCGACACCACGCGGGAGGACCTCCAGTGCGGCCGGGCCGTCCTGGCGTCGCGTCGGGTTGGCAGCACCGCGGCACCTGGCACGTGGTCATAACGCCCCCCGGGCTGCCAGCCCTGACCCCTTTCCTCCGGCGCCAAGGTGGGGCGGCGGGGCTTCCAATGCAAACGTCGAGGAGGGCGGCGCGACGGGAGCCAGCAGCAGCGGCAGCCGTGGCCGTATCTCTCGGCTTCGGCTTTGCCACGCTTCAAATGAGTGGCGCGCGCGCACGCGGCGGCGCATCGCACCGCGTCGCGCCGAGCGGGAGCTGTTTGGACAGCGAGGGTGGCGTCCGCAACACGGACCCGCCGCGCAGCAGGTGGGGGCGACGCTACGTGACATCCGCGGAGGCGGCCCGACAGACGGAGAGGACTATGTCGCGCGGTGTGTGCGCTTCTGTGCTTGTCGTGTGACGAGTGGAGTGAGCCTCTCTGTTTGCGCCGGAATGTCAGGAGTCACTCGTGCTGGTCACTCTGTCGGCGCCGCCGCTGGTGATGCCGCCACACAACGGCCGCCGCCGAGCACCACGGCCCCGGCCTCTCTCGCGGCGGGTACGCGGCTATGAATATACGATTGGAGGACGCGGCAGGCACGCGCCGACACCTCCTTAATGACCACGCACGCGTGCCCGGGGCGCTGCGGGTAGGCAGCCCGGCGTGCCTCGGCCGCGGCTCCCGTGGCTCCCCGAGGTGTTTTGCAACCGGAGCCGCGGCCGCCACGACGCCACGCGGTATCGATTTCCTCGGGCGGAGACTTATGACTGCCGGATCCGAAGGTGGCGGAGCTGCTGCAAGTCCGACGGGTGGTGTCTTACCTCGTGCGGGCGCGGCGTGGCGGGGCGGGTGACGCCTGCTGGAGGCCCCGACGACGCGGCGGGACGGACCTGGCGGCCTCAGCCGGGCTGCAGCAAGCGGCGGGGACACCGTGCGACTCGTGCGGTCGGTCCTTCGGGCCTTGTTGTTCTGAGCGCGGCCGCCCGGCCCGCCTGGCAAGTGGCGGAGCGGCGGCGGCGGTGCGGGGCGTGGCGCGGCGGCTGGGAGTGAGTGCGCGCTCCGCGAGCCCAACCCGGCCCCCACCCTGGAGCCCTTTGAGACCACCCGCACTGTCCGCGTGGGCGGCGACTCCAGCGGCGGCGCGCCCTCCGGAGCACGGACCCGGCGCCGGGGAGACGGAGAGGAGGTGCGCCTCGCGTTATCGGCGACGGCTGCGCGTCAGCGAGGGCTAAATGCCTTTACCAACAGACACGGCTGCTATCGCGGCGGTGGCGTGTGGGAGGCTGCGCGCTGACGTGGTCCTGCGGCGGCCCGGGCGGGGCGGGGCAGAGCCAGGTTGCAATAAGGTGTGATCCAGGCGTGACGTACGGTCGGAGGAGCGTACGACTCGCCGCCCTCTCCGCGCCGAGGCTGCAGCGCGAAGGCGTCTATTGGCTGCCCTTGCCCAGGCAGGGGTGCAGTGTACAGGATACGGTTTAGGACTATTTGGAGCCGACGTTCAAAAGCCAGCTGCTGCTCACATGCACGTTTCCGACGACCTCACTCTGCATACGGCGTCGTCGTCGGCGCTCTCATGAGGGCACAGCCGCATTGCCAATGTCGTGGCTCTGTTTCGGGAAGAGGCGAAGTAGAAGAAACGGGCATTAGATGTAATGGAAAATACTTTTCTGTACTACACTAGCCTTCACATCAAACAAGATAGAACAACATATCACACGGGAAGTTTGGCTCTACATCGAGCGAAGTCTTTTTTGATACTCTGTCTTTACAAGGCTTGAAACATTGCTTTTAGCAAAATTATCATGAAACAGGTGCCGCCAAATTGTTGGTCATAAAGTCCTATAATTTAACACTAGAGTCTTCATATAGTCACACGAAACAGCTCACAGCTGGCACAGCTCGTTTTCTAAATACAAATTTGCCAAATAGGGTATATTGCGGTCACATGAAAATCAGACTAGTTTACATCACCGGGAATACATATAAAAAGAGTTTGGCACTAACTTCTGGAGCAGGTGACCGTGTCACTACTACCAAGTATTACAAATATATTTTTCACAAAAAAATAAATTATTACATTATTATTGACCTTATTTACCAAAATAAAGCAGTATAAAATGCCGAGACTAGCCAGTTCAGTTTCCAACAGCAGGCCTAGAGAGATGAGTCGAATTATCCTGTCCCGTTACCGCACATAAACCGCAGTTTCATCTTCTCACTTGTTAGTGGTGACACGGCGGGACACAGCCACAGAGACATGTAACGGCACCATCAGCGTCACTCTTCCTTCCGCTCACAACACAGCACTCACTCACACCTCCACGCTCTCCTTCACTATCACCTATATCACTGTTTGCAAGTAGTAGAAAAGATCACAAAATCACTTTGGAGCTGATCGCCGCTCCGGGGCGAGTCTGGGGGACCGTCCCGCGAGACGAGGCGGGCGCAAAACACAGTGTTTATAATCACTATAGCCCGACAAGTTCGCGTCTCGGGGCGGCCGGGTCACTAGTAATTCACTCAAGAAAAGGCGATAAAAAAGTAGAGAAAAAAACCAACGACGTCTTTAGACGGCTGTTTTTCTTTGCATGTCTTGTTTTTTTCCTTTTTGAACACTCTTGCAAAACAATGCTTCGGCGTCTCGTTGTCCGTCAGGATATGTTGTTGTCAGCCGCACGTCGTCGTCCAGGTGTCGGCCCGGCACCGACCTGGTTTCTGGGCTGCCGCCCGCGGGAGGCGGGGCCCTCCAGGTTTGGGCGGCCGTCAGTGTCAGCCGCGGGTGCGGGCGCGGACTCCCTAGTCGGCTCCAGCCGCGTCCAGTCGCGTCCAGCACGTCTGCAACATCCAACGGACGCACCCTCCATCACGCAACCGATAATTACGACTATACGCTCAAATCGGGACCCTGCTGCTGCGGTTTTCTTTTTCCAGTCGGTTGAGCCAGTTACAGATCCCGTGCCGCGCTCCTCCCCCTCCCGCACTTATGTGCTATACAGAGTTCGAACAACCGTTCCCCTCCCTCCCCCTCGTCACTCCCCCGCCCATATAGACCGGATGTGGAATGCCAGTGGACCTCGTGTGCCGGCTGCTGCTGCTGGTCATGGAACTTGATCCCTGAGGCGATTCGCGAGGCTGTGGGCTGTACTAGGTGGGGCGAACCCCCCTCCCCCTCCCCCCTGATTGAATTGAATGCAGCCCCTCTAACCAGCTGCCATGGGCTGCCACGGGGGCCTGGCTGTCACAGGAGCAGCCGGGCCCCGCAGCTGCCCGTTAACTGAACCGGGCGGGCCCGGGCGGGCAGTGCGCGGCAAGTGGACGGCGCGGCCCCTCCCCGTCTCTCTCTCGCGTTCTGTCTCTATGCCCTGCCCCTCCCCCCCTTCTCCACTGTCTATCCCTAGCTTCCTCATTATTGGCAGTGCATGGCCCGGGGAAAGTGCCCAAGGCGGGGGAAACGAGGGCACCGCGGAGCGCCGCGCGGGACGGCAACGGCGGCGTCGGTCTGCGCGCTCCTACCTGGATAGATCGTCGAGGGCGTTCTCCGGCGCTCCTGCAGCTCGCTCATCCCGGTGCGGGCCCGAGGGCGGCGGGAGCCGCGGCCGCAGGAGCCGCCGCCACCACCACCACCTCGTTGCACTCGTCGGCGGTGGGCGGCGCGGGCGTCGTATACTCCCCCACGGGGGTCCCCACCAAGCCCGCCAGCGCCACATGGCCGCCGTGGCTGCCCAGGAGGTTGTGGTGCGCGCCGGCACCGCAGGCGCAGCCGGCGCCGCTGCTCGTGTGGGTGGTCATCTCGAACTTGTCGGAGCCCGTGGCGGAGCCGGCCGCCCGCGAGGCGTCTCGCCAACCCCCTGCAACGCGACAGAACAGTGTCAAGGCGTGGCGGTCCCGTGGCGCCCCCTCGAGATGATGGGTGGCCCGTCGACGGGGCGTTGTAGCACTCAGCCCGAGCTGTCCTCACCGACGGCGAACATGGAGTCGAGCGCCTGCGCCGAGCAGAGCGGCGTGTCGACCTCCCGCGTCTTGTTGAACAGCGAGTAGTCCACCTCGTACTCGCCCTGCTCCTTCTTGAAGGACACCATGGGCTCGAAGCGGTGGCCCCACAGGATCTCGTTCGGCAGGTAGGACGACCGGGCCTGCGTCGTCATACCCGTCGACTCGATGACACCTGCAAACGGAGACGATTGTAGGGAGAGGGAAGCAAAAAGGAACGACCTCCCTGAGGCCGGCCACTTAGGGCGGCGGCCTGGTCCTGGTCCTGCTGGAGCTACCCACCCAGTCTTCCACTCACTCCAGGAGACACAACTCACCACCTCGCGCGGCAGCGGTGTTGTTGGGAAGATTCCAGTGCCAAGGTAAGCGGATAAACAGAGACGGCACGGGTTGTACACTCGTCGCCAAAAGCTCAAGTCATGTCGCTTCCGACAAGGCCGGACAGAGCGTATCGTCTACTTACCCTCGAGGATGACGACGATCTCGAAGCGCTCCCGCAGCATGTCCGCCGCCGACATGGCGTAGAGGGGGGACTCGTGCGTGATCTTGTGCACGATGGTCGTGGGCCAGATGAAGAAGATCTTGTCCTCCTCGCCGTCGCCGCCAACCTGTAGCTCCTGCTGGTGGTACGGTAGCACCTCACCCTCCCGCGTCGTCTGCGGGGACACAAAACAGAGGACAAACGTCAAACAAGGCTTCTGTCATCGGCATCCCCCTGCTGGGGGAGGCAGATGGGGATGTCAAAACTGACCGGAAGTGGCGACGTCCTCGCAGCCCCCAGCCTTACCTTCCGGCGGATGAGCTGCGCGCGCACGTGCGCCTCGATGATGTGCGACTTGCGCATGTCGCCCACCCGGAACATGAGGCAGGGCTGGCCGTCGCGCTGTGCCACCACGGCGTGCCTCGAGAAGAGCAGCGTCTGGGTGCGCTTCTTAGGCCGCGACAGCTTGGCGAACACGATGCCCACCTGCGGGGAGGACGAGAAGAGCAGAGTCAGGACCTCGGACAGGACACGCCGAACAGGGACGCCCCGCCGCGGCGTGGACCCGCGCCAGCGGCCCTGCGGGGGGCCCTGTCCTGTCGTCGCCCTGGTCGAGCTCACCATGAAGGCCTGGATCATGACGCCGCAGATGCTCTGCAGGCACATGATGAAGATGGCCTCCGGGCACTCCTCGGTGGTGGAGCGGCCGCCGTAGCCGATCGTGTGCTGCGTCTCGACGGAGAACAGGAAGCACGACGCGAACCCGTTGATCCCCGTGACGCAGGGCGTCCACTGGGTGTCCTGGCCCTGGCAAAGCATCAGAGCAGAGCAGTGTGAGGAGCGGCGTGCCGGCAGGGCGGCCGCGAGCGCCGCCCGAGCGCCGCGAGGGTAGGCATCCCAACGGGCGGGCCCGACGCGCGGGTCACGTTGCGGTGCTCACCGGCAGGTTCTCTGGTCTGAGGTCTCCGTGGGTGAGCATGATGAGCCACCAGATGACTGCGAAGCCGAGCCAGGACAGGAGGAAGTTGAGGGCGAACACGAGCAGCGTCCAGCGCCACTTGGCGTCCACCAGGGTGGTGAAGATGTCCTGCAGGTAGCGGCGCCTCCGCTTGGCCACGTTGCTCTGCACCACGTTCACGTCGCCGTGCTTGAAAATGACGCGCTTGCGGGCCTTCCGCGAGCTGCCCCGGGTGCTGTTGTACCTGCGAGACAGAGGAGAAGGTGCACTGTCAGTCGAACGTCACCGCACTGGGGCCTTTGGTTTACTGCGAGACTTGCCGGGTTGCTTTTAGAGGGGATGGATTCCGGTGATTTCGCGATGGATTTTCTGCGTTGGTGTTGGGGCGCCATAGTCAAAGACATTTTTTTGGAAAATTTAGTTAGGGTTAGAAGGTTTTAGCATGGTTTGAGGTTCTCCACACGTGCCGCCAGCGACAGGCATCCCTCGGGCTGGGGCTGGGGGCCCGCGGGTGGGGCGCGCTCTCAGACAAGGACGGGCCATCGCTCAAACGGCTTGGCTCGGCCGGGGGAAGGAGATGGCTGGGGCCGGGGAGTGGTGGTGCGCTGGTGACAACGGCCACGGGGGAGATCAGGGAAGGATCCCACGGCGAGGGGAGCCGACGATGATGGTATCGGCAGCCCAGGCTGGGCATGGCCGGCAGGGCTGGGAGTGCAGCAGCCGAGTCACTTTCCCTCCACGAGACGAGACACACACTGCACATGCATGCGCGGGCGCGGGGGCCACCTTCGGGTCGGACTGTCCCGGGCAAGGTGCCACATCACCGTGAGCGACACGACAGGTCGAGTGCGCTCTGGCTCAGAGCGGGATGCGTGTCTCTCCTCCGCCGGCGCGCAGAGAGGGGCACATCATTTAGCAGTATTAGTCTGTGGTTTCTGTTTTGGTTGTTGTTGCTTTGCTGCTGACGCCGCCGCCGCCGCTGCGGTCTTATGGTAGTTGGTTATTTACGTACAATTTCCTACAACCTTTCCAACCTGTCGACGATCGGCGAGAAGAGCAGCACCGTCGTTCTCGCGAGCAGCTGGTAGGTGGCACCGCCTGCTTGTGGGGTCGGTGTCACGGGTTCGATCCCCACCTCCAGCTCCGCCTCGAGTTGCGCCAGTTCGGCTTTGCTGGGCCTCCGCCTGGAGTGGCCGTGGTGCCCGTGGTGCCCGTGCCCGTGGCCGGGACCGCCCCCGCTGCCACCATTGCAAGCACTGCTAGGAGCAGATTTATGGATGAGTTTTAGCGCCTCCTTGTCGTTGTCGCGCGTGCGCGGTCCCAGCCAGAAATCCATGATCGACGGAAAAGCCGTTCCGACGTCGGAATTGTTTTATACATTTCTGGCTGAGAGGGGTGTGTGCCGTGTCTGTGGTGCTGCCCACGTGGAGGAGTGTCACGGCTGGCCTCGCGGGTGAGCGTGAGCAACGTGCAACGCTTCGCCCTGGGACGGCATCTGCAGAAGCTCGCGGCGGGCGCGGCCCAACCCGGATGACCGCGGCGGCCTCTGCTCGCAGGCTCGCAGGGTTCATCTACCCTCCCTCCGTGTACGTTAGCCATTCGTCGCTATTCTTCATTTTGTTTCCTTGCGGTAATTTTCCCACCCGTCAAAAAATCGATGTTTCCGGATGTTTCCTTATTGGAAATATTGAACTAGAGATACGTTGATTCGATTGCCAACGGCGCGGTGGACGCGACGCCGAGCAACTCGGACTACAATCATCACTGCAGAGGTGCGACCGAATATGGACGATTTGGGCTACCTCTGGATAAGAAGAAATCAGGAAGAAAATGCGACAAGCATCATGGCCGCCCAATATTGTCGCCAATGGGAGAGGTAGGGCTAGCAGACACGATGCTTGTAGATTTCTTCCTGACTTCTTCTCATCCAGAGGTAGCCCAAATCGTCTATGGAGCCGAACCAGCCGAACCGAGTGCGGCCAGTGCGGGCAGTGCGGCCCGTGCCCGCCGGCGAGGCGCGGCGGCGGCGCTCTACTCGCAGCGCGTGGCACGGCCGTGCCCAACTGATTAATCGCCCCTCACTCGACCGATCCGCGGTCAATCAACGTGCTAATGCCGCGGGAGCAGAGAATATACCTCCGGAGAATAAATAACAAAAACAACATTCCAGACCGATATTGCTTGTTACACAACGAAATCAGTGGCCGATATTGACTGCTGCTCGCTGCTGCTCCTATAGGTCTGCCGCGAAAGTTAAGGGAAGAGAAAAATTCAAAAGAGAGCGGGAAATGTTGGCAGCTTAATGCATGTTTCTCTTATTTTTATTGTTTATCCTTACATTAATTTAAGTAAGATTTTTCTTTTTCTTAGTTTCAGAAAAAATCCTAAAGTTTTTGAGGGTAGGCGCGTGTGGCGGTGTGAAGTTTAAGGGCGGGTATGGGCCCGAGACGGGCAGGTCAGTGCTCAGGTTGGCAGCCCTGCGGTATTTTAAATAAAGTGGCGGCGTCGGGACGCCTGGCGACGCCTCCAAGCAAAACAAAAAGGCCCGCCAGTCCGCGCTAGCCGCGCCGCCGCCGCCGCCGAGTCCGAGGGCCCTTCACGCGCCGACTGCCACGCCGTTTGGATAGATTAATTTACAATTCGCCAAACCGTCGTGATCTCTGCTGAACTCTTGGTCGATTCCCACGATCCTCACTCGCTAAGAAGCAGCCCCGCACTTTTTGCAAAGGATTCCGTAAATTCGAAGCGTCGGGACTTATGATGTATTTTTAAACGTGCGAAAACACCGCCAATTTGCTACGCCCTCCTAGCCGCTGCCGCCGGCGCCGGCTAGCTCCCCCCCACACACCTATCCGTCCCATTAGGCGTCGCAGTGGCAACAAGCTCACGACACTTTGTTCCTGAAAATCTGAGGGAAGGGGAGGGGTGGGGAGGGGGGTCTTGTTGTGACCGCGCGCATTAGTCTCGTCTCGTGGTGGGGCGTGGCGGGGCGCAGCAGTGCAGCAGCCAGATGACCCAGTGTGACGCCACCCGAGCACGCCCCGGGCCCCGCCGCACACAGCACTGGAAACGCAGATTTACACTCGCCCAGCCCACTTCCCGAAACAGTTTCGTTATTTCTGTCACACCCCCGCCCCGCCCCTCTCTCTCCCTCTCCCTCTCTCTCTCTGCCTGTCTTTCGCGCGACCGAGAGACAATCACTCGGAATAGAGTTCGCAAAGGCTCCGCTTGACATGGCTCTACCTCCCTCACTGCTCTAGCCCCTGACCTCGCACGGATAGGCCACCAGCGCAACTAACGTGTTGTTGCCTATCCTCCAGGCGCTTCACCTGCTCATTTTATTCGAAACCATTTTTTCCTCTATATTCTAATGAAAGTTAAATACATTTACAAAACGGGTTGGGATTTTTCTTTTGAATGATTCAGTAGAGCTCACCAACAAAAAAAGTTGAACTAAATGCACCCCCCAAAACTGTGTTTTTGGAACAACTAAATTGTACTTGATCCCTGATTTTTCAACTGCATATGTCTTGATTCAAGTGATATGTACCTGGTCAAGTTCAAGGATCAAGTTCAAGCAATCAGCTTTTTGCTTCCCCTCCCCGTACGAAAAAGTTTAGTCCGGCATCAGTTCGTTTTCGGTCCGGAAAGAGTCCGC
>NW_026267680.1:36524-37306 GCF_000697945.3 Frankliniella occidentalis
GGAATTTTGACCTCAAATTTTATTTGGGACATCTACACCCTATTTTAGTAGGGCCATTTTAATTTCATTGAAATCGAAGCAAATTTTTCTGCTAACTCGTAAACGGCTTGAGCTAGGTCAAAAACAGACAGCGGATTTGGCTTCGCCTCGTTTCTAACACTCTAAGACCACTGTTTGATTTGGCCTGACCTGATGTTTTACTTTATTCAGCGATAATAAACATTAAACTTTGCACTTTTCCCAATCAATTTTGGCACGGTAGTGGTCAGCTCTGCTTCAGGTAGTCCGCTTTCAGTCTGCTCTGCGTGCGGACCAGTCCGCAATCAGCCTGGTGAGGCGGGAATGCGCACCAAAAGCGGACTAGTTCTAGCCGGACTAGTCCGGCAAATAGGTCGGTTTTTGGTCGATCTGGCTTTTTTCGCGGACCAGTCCGCTCGCTTTGGCGGACTGATGACGGACTGTCCAGCCGGACTCTTTCCGGACCGAAAACGGACTGATGCCGGACTAAACTTTTTCGTACGGGTCCTAATGACAAAATGTAACTGACCCTGACCCTGTGGCTTCTACTCCATCCTTCGTCTCTCCATACAGATACATATTGACCCTATCGCAAGCACTAAAACCATCTCTGGAGTAAGGGTGCCACCTGCCACCCGCAGCGCCGCCGCCCCTCAGAGATGAGCCACGCCGCCTCTCCACCCGCTGCGGCCACCCGCGCGGCTGCAACATATTATTCTTAGGAGCAGTGAAGGCCGGTGGCTGCCCCCTCCCCCTCCCCCCCA
>NW_026267680.1:38534-39202 GCF_000697945.3 Frankliniella occidentalis
CCCACCCCGCCCCACCATAGAGCGACGGCTAAGGCAGCCGGCCGATGTTAAGAGCGGCCTAACCTCACCTAAGCTCAAACGACGGCTTTAACATTGCGAAACTGCTGCCGAGTTCGGCCTATGCGCGCTTGCATGGCACCTGGTAGGTAGGCAACATCTTGTCTGCAGTGCGTGTGTGTACTGCGTGGTGGCCTACCCCGAGTCTCGCAGGCGCCGAGCTCATGTAAGTTTGCCGAATGAAACCGAGGAAAAAAAAGGACGTACTTTCTGGACGATCCCTATGACGGGGGTGCTGTTCCGACCTTAGAGCGCCAATACTTGGTTTGTTTTCCATGCCAGTGTTGATGCTGCGGTGCCACTGATGACTGGTCCTGGGGTGCGAGCGAGTCGGCGGGTTGAAGGCTGCTGGCCACGCGGCCGTGGAGCGCGGCGGGGGTGGTACTGTAACGTGCACTGCCCTCTCCGTGACGTCAAGTGCAGTCTGAGAATCGCGCCTCCTCCTGCTTCAGTGCAGGAAAATGTTTGCTTCCCTTGCCATCGCCGCTTTCGTTAGAGAGAGAGAGAGAGAGGGGGGGGACCCTTCTCGACGAATCATTCTCCGGGAAAACATTGACGTATCAAAGTTCGAACGGCCACAGACTCAACGGTTTAGAGAGAGAGAGAGAGGG
>NW_026267680.1:39252-44613 GCF_000697945.3 Frankliniella occidentalis
TTTAGATTTTTCTCGACACTCTTTCTCCCTCGACGGCGACGGTCAGTGAACCCATCCGCAAATTGGTTTGGCAAGAGCGCCACCGCGCTGCTCGAAATCGGGAAGATGCGAGCGAGAGAGAAAGAGAGATGGAGAGAGAGAGAGAGAGAGAGAGAGGCGATCCCAACGGGCTGCAGGCAGGCAGCGACGGGGCAATCTCAGCGCGGCAGGGCCCCCTCGGTCAAGTCAGCGCGGGCACGGGGGACCGGCTGGTACCGGGCGAGGTGACAATAATACACTGGACAGGACAGGTTGGCAAGAAGGCCCTGGCCGCGGTGGCGCGGCGTGGCGGGGCGGAGCCCTGCGCGTCGGGACCGCCGGGCCGTTAACTCGCGTCGCGATACTCGGGCAAAAGAAGAGAGGTGGAGGAGATCCGCTTTGTTCTTTCAGCCGGTCGTTAAAAAGAAAGAGCCCGCCCCCCCCCCCAGCCCCCTGCTCCCTCGCGTCCCGCGGCGAGAGACACGCGACGGGCAATTAAACCTGAAAGCTCCTTTCAAAAAGTCCGGGGCGGCTTCACGTTTTGCGACCCTTCCCACGAAACGCGATAGCTTCCGCGGTCCGTCCCGTTGGCCGTCCTGACCTCCACCCCGCACGGCAGCCGCACACCCTCGCGCACACGCGCACGCACGCACCGCTCGCACACAGACGCACACAGACACACCTGTTCAGCCATCCGGGCATGAGGGCAGCCGTCCAGCTAGCCGTCGTCCTGATCCTGGAGGCCGTGGCGGCGGCCGAAGTGGCTCCAGCGGGCCATGCTCCGGGCGAGGGGGGATGGGGCGGGGCGCGCTCCCCCCGCTGTTCACCGCGCTGCTCGCCGAGCTGGTCACCGCGTACGTCGCGACCGCCGACGTGCTCTCGACCCGGTCTCCGCACTGACCACGCTCACACGAGGAAGCGCCGCGGTGTCGCGCTCTCGGGGGACTGTCGTCCTGGCCCTCCCCGACCCTCCCGGCGAGGGGGGCCCCGCGGGGGGCGCGCGGGGCAGGGGGCGCGGGCGTGCCCTCCGGTCGTGGCGCAGCGTGGCGGCCCGGCTAAATGACTTGTGGACGGCGTCACCCCGGCGAGGACCATCACCTCGGCGACGTCGTGTCTCCCCGCCGGCCGCGGCTGCTGCGGGGTGCTCGCCGATGACCACTTCGGTCGACTTCGGGTCCCTTCGGCCGGCCGGTCCCGCCGTCTGGGTGCTATTTCAACCGTCCCGACCGCCGCCACGCCACCCGCCACGCCCGCCACGCCCGCCACGCCCGCCACGCCCGACCCGCCCCGCCCCGCCCCACCACGGGATGCGCGGCACATAAAGTATAGAGGCAGGGCGGGGCGGGCCGCGGCCGCGACAGCCTCTCGGACATCTGGTCGTCGCGAAGTGTATCCGGGTTGCGGCCACCTCAGAGGCGAGCTTGACCCGCCGACAGACAACCGAACCACCGCCATGTGTGAACCCTTGAACATCGCGGACGACCTCGGCAGAGGCCTCGCACAGGGCATCGCGGTGGACCGCAGCTCGTCTTGTCCCGCGGCCGCCGCTGTTGAATCCCGCGCGAAAACACAACAACAACCGCCTCGGCCTTGGTGGGGCGGGCCCGGGCGGGTCTGGCCGCGCGGGGGCTCGCGCGTTGTCCACGCCTCTGCGCGCGTTTTGCCGTGTTAACGAGCAGAATGGAGAATGGTCTCCCCGCCCCATCATCTTGCTCGCCTTCAATATAACGCCATTTTCCCGCCCGCTGCGTTTTCGCCTGACCTTGACCAGAGTCAGGATGCAAGACAGCTCGGACAACACCCCACACGGGTGCACCCCTGCGGCAGCCCCTTGAGCGTGAACCCCACCTTGATGGGGATACGGCAAGGGGATGGTTCGACAACGGTGGGAGCACCGGAGAGGCGCGCGGGAGCCAATGACTTTCCTATAAGTCTGGGTGGTTAAAACAAACGAGAAAGTTTTAATTTAGAACGATAAACACGTGTGAGATTGGCTGAACGCAGAGCGTTTTTAAAAATAGACGCGCCCAAGGAAGTCGTGCCGGACGGGTCGCTGCCATTATTTCTCACTGACATTGACGACCCGAAATCGAAGAGGAGCAGCAGCAGCAGCAGCAGCAGCAGCAGCAGCAGGCGCAGGGCTCGCCAAAGGGTCCCTCGGGGGGCGGGGCGGCGGTCGTAAGACCGTCAGGGCTCATCAGGCGATGACGACCAGACATACGCGACAAGGGCCATTACCGAGCGCACGGGGAGGGGGCAAGGAGTGAAGCACCGCATCTGCAATCGCGGTGGGGGCGGGGCGGCGGCTAGCGGCTGGGGTGGCGGTCACTACTGGCCCCTATCGGCCGGTTATTTGGCAGCCACCGGCGCCGCTACTGCCAGCCCCACCTCGCCCACCCTCTCCCTGCCCCTTGGGCCTGTCTGGCCGCGAGTCCGCACCCACACTAAGTAAGTACTCCTCCGGTGGTGGCTCGGCCAGGTCGGACGGGCGCGGTCAACACTTTTCTTTTCGGCAAGAAAGCGAGCGCATTTCCCCAACCCCTGTTTCCGTAAAGCGAGGCGGCTTCCAATGTTCAGGGCCATTTTATTTTTCGCCACACGCCTGTCAATGCGCGACAGCCGCCGGCAGGGTTTGGAGGGCGGACGGGCCGGTGTGCTGTTCGCCGTCGGCCTCCACGACTGACAAGAGGCATCCCCACGACGGGCCGGCAGGGACGCGAGCCTCGCCACTCTCGTCGTGCCGTCGCTGTCGTCGTCGTTGTATCGTAGGGTCGCGTCCTGCGGGCGCGGGGTATTGCCGCGACGCCGTCGTCCGTCGCGGACTGATGCAGCTGCTGAAAGCGGTCCATTCGCGATCGTGATGCCATCCCCCGGGCCTGCAGGCTGGCCGGCGTGGGGTATCGTCCGCCCGATCGCGCCCCTGTCCGTCTCCACGACGACGACGACGACGTCGTTCCCACTGCCTCGCGCCGCCGCGCCGGGCGAGTAGGCCGCCCCTCACGCGGGGCGGGGGAGGGAGGGGGGCGTCTTGTGTTTTATTCGTTCGTAAA
Source organism: Frankliniella occidentalis (assembly GCF_000697945.3). Lineage (NCBI taxonomy): Eukaryota > Metazoa > Arthropoda > Insecta > Thysanoptera > Thripidae > Frankliniella > Frankliniella occidentalis. Next base: position 42,321 of record NW_026267680.1, read on the forward strand.
CAACCACTCGGTCTCCTCCCACCGGCGGCACGGCGTGGCGTGGCCGGGGGAAAAGGGCTGGCACGGCAGCGACCTTTCTCTCTCGGACAGCAACACAAAATGCAGGGTGTCAAGGCTTCGGTCAGCCCCGGTCGTTAAAGCCGTGCCTCGCATGACAAACCCTGCCCGACGGACAGCACGGCGAGGGAGGAGGAGGGGGCGGTTGAGACTCATCGCAAGGAGACTGCTAAGTTAGTTGCGCCAGTTATTGGGGGTGGAGGATCTGGACCACGGGGGAGGAGATCCACACTCACTTGAGTAGCCGGGAGAGGTACTCCTTGGCGGTGGGGCTGGAGGGCGGCGTGTTGGGCGCGCTGACGGGCGAGGCCGCCGCCGTGGCCGCGCCGGAGGCCGAGGCGCTGGACGCCGGGCTGATGGACTCGAGCAGGCTGAGGCTGAGGCCGCGCGGGCGAGGGTGCGGCCGCGGCCGGACGTTGAGCCAGGCCGGATCCATGCTCACCACCCTCCACAGGAGCTCGTGCTCGCCGGCCCCCTCCGCTTGGGCCTGCTCCTGCTTCCAGGCTTGGGGGCCGGCCCAGATCTTTGCCGCCAGCACACCCATAGACAGGGCGGCGGGCACGGGCCGGCGGCGCGCGCGGTGCGCGGGCCTGCTGGGGCCGCGGGGGCCCGGGGTGCGCGCGCGCCGCGCCTCACGCTCACGCACATCGGGGCCTCCGCCGCCAACACATCACCGCGGAGCACACGATAGTCCAGTCCATTCAGCACAGCACCCCTCGCGCACTGCGTCGACGCACACGCAGTGTCAGTCCGATGAAGGACGGCGACGCACTTCCTTCTCACGACGACGAGCCCGAGCGAGGCGACCTCCGGCTGGCCGACCAAGGCATGGCGCGGGCGGGCGCGGGCGCGGTACGCGTCCTCCGCGCGGGCGTCGGCGAGTATGTCGGGGCGGCCGCCGACCGTGTCCTGCCGCTGCAGCGTCGCGACGCTCTCGGGGCGTCGCTCATGACGCGGCTCATGCCAGCGGCGCGGGGCCAGGCCCCAGGCCAGCAGCGGGCCGACGCCAGACGACGCCAAGCAGGCCGAGGGGAGGGAAGTGACAGGTACGGTGCGGCGGCGGAGGCGGCTCTTCGCGGCCCGCCCCGCGAGACCAGCGCGACCAGAATAGCCCGGTCGGCTCCGCCGCCGAGGGCTCGGCCGACACGCGGCTCGACACGCGGCCGGGCCCGGACCAGGACGTTGATAAGGAGTCACAACACCCCACGGCCGGGCCGGACCCGGCGGTTGGTGGGTCGCCGTTTTGGCGCGGAAGGGGCCCCACCGCCGGGTGCCGTGCGATTCCCAAGGCGGTCGAGACCCTAACGACACCGGTCAGGTCTCACCTCAGAGGGCTCGCGAGGTGTCGTCACAGGGGAATAGGCCGGGCGGGGCCAGGGCGGGGCGGGGCAAGGCGCGGGGTAAGGCGAGGGTCTGTAACCGGTCATAACCGACACCTCGCCGCGTTGCCACCGCGCACACTCACACACACGCCTCTGGCGCATCCTCACGTGGTGCGGGCCGCCTCAGCCTGTCGGGGTGGGGCGTGGCTAAAGGTGTTCGGCGCCCCTCATCGTCACGTGATGGATATTCTCCCACGGTCTAGGGTGGGGCGGGCAGGGCGTGGAGCGGGTAGCGGGTGCCCCTCGCGGTGCGGGGCGGGGCCGCCGGCCAACTCGTAGTACCCGAGCGTGGAGCGTGGCGTGGAGGCGCGCCGACGTGACGCCTCGCCGTGGCCCGAGTGGCGTCACACCTAGGCCCCTCGCTAAAGCCGTAAATTAATCATGTAACACGGAGGGGTAAAGCTGCTCTTCTCTCTCGCTTCCTCTCTCTGATCTTTTCCTCCTCTCCTTTTATATCTCTCTTTCTCTTCCGCTCCCTCTCGCCCCCCCCCTTCTCCCGGTATGCGCGAACTTCCTCTCCAAGGCCAACCCGCCGGCGCACGACACAAAGATCGCCTTGAATACCCTTATCACCGGAACTGCGGCACCCACCACAGGCCTCTCCCTGCTTTCCTTCGCGCCCCGCCTCCTCGATACGTGAAGCTGGTGACGCAGAGAGACGCGTCGAGGATCGTCAGTGCAAAGCGGACTGGACGAGGAGACGCGGCTGCAGGCGAGCCGAACGCAGCGTTGGGTGAGGCGGGGCGGGCGGGGCGGGCGCTCAGCACGCTCAGCGAACTCTGCCAGCTCTGCTTGTTCATGAAATGCGTGTGATTGTGCGTATATAGCGGGTCGGGGCGGAGAGTGGTGAGGCG
>NW_026267680.1:44663-57926 GCF_000697945.3 Frankliniella occidentalis
CGCCCCGCTCCGCGGCCCGCGGCCCCGCCCCGCCCGCTCTCCCTACACCTACCTCAGCCCCCGCCGTCGCTGCCTGCCCGTCGAGCCTCGTCGGGGACTTTGCCTTTACCCACGTTTCCTCTGAATCTCCTTTAACACCATCATCATCGCCATTCTCTATTCTTCCGCTTTCTTACCCGCACGCTAGTAGTGTCAACTCTCTTTTCCTCGTTTCGTTCTCCTCTTGCCTCGCATCTCAGTCACTTCAAAAAAAGGAAATGAAAAATGCGTGAGATTATTGATTACCTTTAGGGATCACACTGATCAGCTAGTAAAGCTACGTCGGTAAATTCAACCATCCGGATTGTTCCGTCTTCTATTATTTAGGTTTTCATTGAGAATTTTTGAACTGTTTTTGGACGGGTCGATTCAGTTTTACTCAACAAGTGATTTATTTTGCTTGAAAAACAAAACAAAACAACAAAAGCATCTGCTTATTCACAGTCTTCTTTAACTTCATGTATGCCTCAAGTCGTCAAATAACGTTCTAGCTTGAGCAGCCTCTCTCATGCTTCTTCGATTGCCGTTTCATCAGTATTTTCCCGCCAGTTCCTTCCAGAACGTCTTGCCAACATGCCAAGATCAACACTCAGTCGATTTTTCGAGTATTTTAGTTTTGTTTGACTTTTGGATTCCGTTAAATTCCGTTACTATTCGTTTTTTAAAAAATATCCTTCTATAAATCGTCCATTTTCCGTGTTATTTGTGCCTATATTTTCGCCCGCTAAGGTGGTGAAACCTACATCGTCTGCTTGTGTTGACACTTGTTCTGTGACTGCGAGGAGGATAGGAGTTTGCGTTGTTGTGTCGCCCTAAAGTGTCAAAGCTTTTTGAATCTATTTTAGTTCTGAAAATTTTATTGGCAAATAAATTGCTGTGTCATTAAATATGGGGAACACTTGGTTCTTCAACTTCACTCCTCCCTTGATGACCATGATTCTTTTAATATCGCTCCTGAATAGTTTACTTGCACCGGTTTCCTCCGAGAGGTTAGAAACCCCAAAGTTGTGTTATTGAATGTTTTAGGAAACTGTCCATAATAATGATTTTTCTCTAATAGGATCGGTAGAACCCAGCCCCATATTGCTGGCTTAGTCCTGGCAAGATGTGGAAGTAAAGGGATTCCCATGAAAAACCTAGCTAAAATTGGGGCTGATTCTCTTCTACGTAGGACTATCAAAACTCTTCAATTTTCTACAAGTATGAATTGTTGCACCCTACCAATTTGTACACACTTTATATAACTATTGTGAAGTTTTATTTCTTGGAATGTTACATCCAGGATTAAGCTCAATTTGGGTTGCTACGGATTGTAATACTATTGCAGAAGAAGCTCTTCTGTCCGGAGCTTTGGTATTTAAACGCTCACCTCAGAGTGCAACGGATACTGCTCCATCAATAATAGCAGTCAAGGAATTCTTGTCTTTCAATCCAGGTAGTTTACAAAATCTATTTCAACCACATACTTGTGTCACATATTCTAATGTTTAATTTGGCTTTCTTTTAGACGTTGAAGTTGTAGCTTTGTTCCAATGCACCTCCCCTTTTCTGGCACATCCTTTCATCCATTCAGCGATATCCTTAGTACACCAAGGTTATGAATCAGTTTTCTCAGTCACTCGCCAGTTCAAATTAAGATGGAATATAAATCTAGGTGCGGTAAAATGAATACATCATGTACTGTTATCACTTCATCCAGTTTACTCGACTGAAACTCATTTTGTGTAATTTGCCTCAGCTGGACACGCAAGCGCTGCCAATTTTGATCCAGAGCACAGACCCAGAAGACAGGACTGGAGCGGTGAATTAGTTGAGAACGGAATGTTTTACTTTGTATCCAGACGCCTCGTTCTCGGTGGCCTTCTTCAGGGTGGAAGGTGAGTGCCCTCCTATCCCAGCGACCGAGCCAGCGCCGCCGCCGCCCACCCATGCGCCCACCACCGCTGCCGCACCGCCGCTCGCTGGTGCGCGTTGGGCTGCCTACCGGTCGGGCGCGCGGCCCGCCGGCGTGCCGTTTGGGCTGCGTGCGTCTGTGCCCTCCAGGCGCCACCTCCACCTCCAGTAGTATGCTGGCCTCGATTAATTGCGCTTCCAGGAGGTGCCGACCGGCGCGGCGGCGGTGAGCTGTGGGAAAACGAACGCGATGATTGAGTGAATCCCCCCCACGTCTGCAGCTCTCGGGCCGTTCCCATGGGGCTCCAGAGCATGGAGTAGCATGCGGCCGCTGCCGGCCCCATTTTGCAATTCTCATGGGGGTCCCCCTATGGGAAGGCCCCTCCACCTCCACCTGCAACCCCACCGCCCCCGCTCCTCCATCAGAGCTGCGACTGCGTTGAGGTGGACGGGTTCGGTTCCCCCCTTCCCGCCCCCGCCGCCCGTCTCCCCTTGCTGTCTGTCCCGTCCGTCCCCTTACGCCGAGGATTGCTTTCTCGCCGGTTGTTTCCGGAATTCACCGGCTGACTTTGAGGACTCAGGCGTAAGGAACGCCGGTGGTGGTGTGGTCGGTGGTTGGTGTCGGCCGGCGTGTCTCGCTGGATGGGGGCGGGACGGGACGGCATACGGCTGACGTGCGTTTGGCGAAAATCCAGGAGGAGCAGTGTGTCATAGTGAACGAAATCACCTCGCTGCGTGTAGGTAATACCCGTTTTAACAGATAAACAGACAAAATTCACTATGTATCACACACACACTGACACACACGCACACACACACTCATACTCACGTACACGCGCGGCCTTGCGGTCTCGCCATGCGCATTCCGTGTAATGTGTATGTATGTACTTCGCTTTGGCTAAACCATTCCGCACGGCTTTCCCAAGGCTATCTCGTTTTTTCCCCTCTTTTCTTTTTCTTCTCTCCGCCGCCCCCCCCCCCCCTCCCCCTCTTCCCCGCGGTTCCTATTATTCCCGCACCGGCCGGCTCGCTTGTCCACGCGCTGATACGCGTCGTCGTGTTCGGTACCCGGGGTACCTCACCTCGGCGAGGTGACCTCGCGGCCTCCGCCCGGCCCGACCCGACCCGACCCGGCATCTCGCCGCGCCCGCGCGCCCTCCACGACCGCTCGGTCTATCCCTCCCATTTTGTCGGCCCGCCTGGGGGGCCTGGCCTTATCCCGCCCCCGCACAACCAACCAAGTACAACCCGAGACGTGATTTGAGCTTGAGCCGAGGCAACACTCCCGGTTCACAGCTGCTGCATACCCAATCCCAGTTTAAGGCCAACCTCTTAAGGGGACTTCCCTGCTCCTGCCCGGGACCGGTGGCGCCAGGCCTATAGTTTTGACAGATTCCTAAAAACAAAATATTTCTTACAATTTTTTTGGTCGACCCCATATCTCACTCCTAGCCGGCTCCCGGGGATCTATAGCCGTTAGGCGTCGACACGACCATTAAGCTCTCGAGTGGTGGCGCCTGATATGGTGCACCGGCTGATGCACGCCTGCTGTCTGCACGCCGCGCTAGACCAGCTAGACGCATCCCCCCATTGCGTCTGGCCACCACAGAGGCTCAGCCTCTTAAACGCGGTTCCGCAACACCTTGACGCGATGTGGTTTACATGTACAGTATGACCAAGACCTCGCCTGGTTGGCGCAGACCGATCATCGTATCTGTGTGGTGCCGGGGGTCTTTCGAGATAAATGCTGCCCGTCGTCTCGCCGCAGTTATTTGGCTCTTTAACGTCATTTCGTTTTCTTCTTCGCCGCTGTAGGATCGGCGTGGTGGAGATCCCCAGTAACTGCAGCCTGGAAATCGACACCCAGGCGGACTTGGACGTGGCCGTCTCCCTTTGGAACGGTCTTGTCCGGCGCGGCGGCCGTGGTGGTGGTGGTGGAGGAGGCAGTGGCGGCGGCGGCAGCCGATGCTGATGCTCTGCTGTCTCTTTGAGGTGTCAAACATGGCGACCGACCTGGCAAACGGTAAGTGTTTGTCTTCGTGACAATATTGAATGGCTCTGCTTCTGGCCGTGCTATGGCACAGTGCTGTCGCCTACAGTGTTCTTTTGCCCTCCCGAATTGTTCCCTTTATTGTTTATGTTAGTGGCATTCGGTTTAAAGCGTATTTTTACGATTGTAAACAAGAGAGAGGGGGGAGGGGGGTCTTGTCAATCTCCAAAACCTGTTGATCTTAAGCCTTGCTATTCGGTGACTTGTTGCACATGTGTGAGTAAACTTTATCTTATTTTGGTTGTTTCTCTATCGTTGATAAGATTTTAAATCTGTGCCAAAAATTATGAGTTCCCTTTCATTCAGTAATCCCTTCACAAAGGCCTGTCAGTATGTCATCTCTCATGCACTAGTGGACATCCTTTATCAATTATTTTTCCCTGTCAAAGAAAATTTGAAATAGTGATTGAAGTTTAGTAATCTGATCACTTTTGCTGCTAGTAGAGGTTATGTTTGTTGGTTTCCTTGTTTCTTGTTTGGAAACCCTATGATATATTATCTATAACCTATTGATTTCCTATTTTCCATGATTTTCAGGTACGATCCCTTCATTCTATCGAGATGTTTATGATTTGTGCTCAGTCGCCGACAGTGTTAGCAAGGAAATGTTCACTCGCCTCCTTGTTAAATCGGGTCTTCCTCAGCAGAAACTTAGCCAGGTAACTGGTTTAATGTGGTTTTATTTTCTTTGTGTTTTCAAGAAGTGATTTAGCTTCCTAACTTTTATTTTATCATGTGTTCATTAAAATATTATTTTTTATTTGGTAGATATGGGAACTCATGGAAGCCAAACAGGGCTCTCTGTCAAGGACATCACTTTACAAAGCGCTAGCGCTTGTTGCTTGGGCTCAGCAGGGCAAAGAACTCAGTGTAAAGCTTCTGGATAACTTTTCTGGGGATGGTAAGTTTTTCTCTGTTTTTATTTGATCAAAGTTTGTTGTATAGTAAAGAATTATTGTAATGTACTCTTTCTTTCTATCTTCAGAGTATCCAGTTCCTTCATTGGGTGATCTAAGTGATCTACGTCAACTGCAGAAACAACGCCAGAGGCAATGTCACCCTGGTCACCTAGGCATGCGTTATGGTGATCTTTGCCGATTAGATACAGTAACTGTCCACCTTGTTCCAGAGAAAAAAGGCCTCTTCTTAAAACATGTTGAATACCAAGTTACAAGCAAGGTCATTATCAAATGCTAAAAAATCTCATTATTTAAAAGTGTAATAATGCTATATTAAACCATTTTGTATCATACAGAGATTTGGCACCAAAGTGCGCCGCAGATATAATGACTTCGTATCCTTGTATGATTTGCTTCTCGGAAGATTTCCATACAGGTTGATTCCAAGGCTTCCTCCAAAGAAAATGAACATTGGTTGTCAGTATTCAGATGACACAGATAATTTGTCATATTTAAAATTGAAATTGTAATCGCCAAATTTGATTAACTTTGTGTGTTTTTTTCTTGGTACGCACAGCTGATACACAATTCATTGAAGAAAGGCGTCAATGGCTCTGGCGGTGGCTCAGCCTTGTCTCACGGCACCCTGTCATCAATCAAGACCCTATACTTCAGTTTTTCTTCACATATGATGGTGATGACATCCAGCACAAAATAAGAGAAATTTTCCGTCGAGTTCCAGATGAATTTACAACATCTGAACTTGCATCAAGGGCCAAGGTAGAGTGATTATTACAATGAATTTGATTGAATTTTAACTAAATATTTTAGTAAAGTTGTTTAAACTTGAGTATGGGTCATGAATCATGAATGTGATATGACATTTCTTTTTCAATTACAGGAGCTGGTTCCTCCTGATACTCTGACTGAGTTGGCTAACAGCCGAGAACACATACGTCTCATAACTAACAGTGTTTCCAGAGTTAAACAAATAACTGATGGCCTGGCCCAGCGCTCCCAAGCGTAAGTTTCAGGACTATAATGATTTTCTCTGTTTTGTGATCACTTAATTAGTCCATCATATTGGAATTTACAGGTATGGCTCTGACATGGCTGAGCTTGGTAGCCAACTCACCCTCTTAGCTTCAGAAAATAATGGAACATCTTCTTGGGCCACGGGTGGAAATCAAATCTGGTCAGAAATGAAGAAAGGTTTCCATACAATATCAAAGTACTGTATTTCCAGTTACTTAAATGTAATAATTCATTAATCATTTAATAATACTTCTGCTAATTTACGTTGATCTCTTCCTATTTCTTTCAGGGAGCTAGGAATCCTTTCCAGTAAAGCCATGGCACAGTCTGTGCGTGAAGAGGCAGAACTATGTGCGCAGTTGAACTTATTAATGGACATTCTGTTTGCATACAGAGATTTATGTGCTCGCCATGAAAAGGGTGTCATGCAAGACCACCAAAAGGCTCATGCAAAGATGTTATCATTAAAGAAGAGACAAATGCAAGGAGTATTAAGAGGGGAGGTATGGTAACTAGTGGTAGACAATAATGTAGATAATAATGCCTGAAAGCAACAGAATTAAGGACAAAGAAAATTTTCCCTTATACTTATTAGGTGGAGTCTGTGGTTGCTCTGGAAGACAGGATGCTACAACAGGAGTCTGTTATAGCTAGTGTGGAGCTCCGAAGTGCTTACTCTCTTCATTGTATGCACATGGAAACCCAGTTAGTCCATGCCCACCTGGAGCTTTTTGCCACTGTGATCAGTGTTCTGGTGTCTGTACAAATAAGAGGCCATGCAGAGGTAGGTTTATTATTCATGTTTACTATTACTACTTCTTATTTTTAAATCTTGAAAGATCTAGCCAGTTTTGTGTTTTCTGACAGCTGCATTTATTTTTATGTTTTTGAGGGAAATATGGTATTCTACATTCTTATTGTAAATGACAATCAAAATACATATTCAAAGGCTCAAAATCCTGTTCCTTTTACAGTTGGCAGAGGTATGGAGAGCTATCCAGCCAACCATCTCCAAATGTTTACCTGAAGATGCAGAACAATGAAGTGTCTTATCAAACAATTCCTACATCAAATGACTGACATTTGTGGCATATCAGGTTAGAATTCTCAATGATTATACTGTAGTTGGTTATTTAACATATACATTTCTCATAGCCTGACCAATTAAATCAAAATTATTATACTGGTGTAGTGTAGTTTAGTGCTCGTTTCATCTGTGTGTATCTGCTTTTTGGATGCAGTGTGGGCATAAGTTTGTACCTGCTAGACTGGTCGAAGTGCCAAACTGGAGTGTTGTGAGGGATGATAAATGTATTTTGAGTCCATTAAATAACTGTAAATCGTGGTATTTCTACCAGGCACTCACCATTTTATGCACAATACCACGTAAGTGGGATAGTTTTAGTAATTGTCATTCCATTTTAACCAGAATCTTTCTCTCTTGAATTTTTTTCCATTTATTTAAATATATTTTATCTGTTGACTGAGTATGATACTTGAATGTTTATGTCTATTATTGACTACCCTATGCTAAGATAGGACAGATAAAGGAATGATGGACAAATGTAGGAGTGTATGTGATTTTTATTCAGCCTGTTTTTGAATAAGAAAGCACATACATTCATGCAGTGGAGCTGAATTAATTTAGGCAGGGGTCTGTGCAATAATCAATAATCTTGTTGGAAATATGATAGCAAACATGCTTTGAGTTTTCCCCAAGTTTTATTTTTTTGTGACTGCATTTAGATTGTTTTCCACATTAAAGTTGTGGTGTGTTCATATTGAACAGCTGTGTTGTACATATCTTCGTGTGACCTTGCTTCAGAAGTCTACATGAAGACATATATTTTTTAATAGTTTGATTCCTCTTTTATGTGGAAATATTTGGTTGGTTAATAGGGTTTATATTGTTATTTGATCTTTGTGATGATATTTGTTTGTGTTCTTGGAACTCAAACACAATTCAATGATTGTTGATAGCTGCATTTCCAGTTTAATATTTATGTTATCTGTTAAATTTAAGTGTTTCAACTTATTCTCCAAAATTACTTTAATGTTGCTTAATTTGTTTATGTTGCATGAATATTCATTGTCTATGTCTAGTCAGGTATTGGCCCTAAATACAGGGAGTACCTCTACAAACCCACTTTTCTTCGGGGGGAGATGATTGCACCACAGTAGTGAATCAAAGAAATCGGGAAGTTTAAGGAACAAACCTTTTGTTTTCACATGAATATTTTGCTGGTGAATGGAGAAAATTCTTGTGATCATGTACAATTTACATATTTTTTATTCATCAAAAACTCTTCAAAATACTGATTACTTGATTAGATTGTGTAAGCATTTGACTAAAGTACATACCGGTATTCTTTCTTCTATTGACTTGCTTTCTTAGGTTTTCCATCTCTCAAGATTCACAGTCACACTGAATGTGTTAAATCATTCTTTTCAGCCCCTCTTATGTATTTTCCATTTTGATAGGCGTCACCTTCCTATTGATGCAATTTACTCATCATTATCTGGACATCAATGTGTAGTTAGGTGGAAGACCTAAAATATCCTGAATGTAGTATTCAAGTAGAATTGCATAATTATCTGTTCAATATATTGTGGGTTATTTTTTTTTAAGTTTGGTTATGGACTTTTAGTATCTAGAGTGCATGTATGGGTAATTGTTTTCTGTTATGTAGTTGTCTGTTTCATTACAGAAAATGCATTTGGGACCACATGCATGTTTGTGTCATTTTTATTATCAGATTGTTGTAGACGGTGATATTATAGAATATTCAAAACCTTGAGAGACTTGCTGTCTACCAAGCTTTTGCCATTATTGTCATCATTTTATGCGCCGCCTTTGGTATCAATAAAATCATGAGCCTAAAACAACATTTCTGATCAGACAAACATTTTGTGGAAAAATACAGGAGAGTGGGAAAAGTCGCTCTGTGAGAAGTAGTAGAAGTAGTTCGAAAACGGTGTCGATAACTGTGACGAATCGAGGTATTTTACATCCAAAAGACGTCGCACCCATGTCGTTTTTCACCGGTCGGAGCGCGCGCGGTCCGCCGGCGCCATAAGCACTACTATAGAGGCGCCGCTGGCCGCCACGCTGTCGCGCGGACCCGTTCGGCGTCGTTTGGTCAATCGAACACATCATCATCATGATCCTGGACGGTCGGTCCGGCCGGTCAGGCCGGCGGGGCTCACGCACAGGGCGGGCGTTACTTTCTCCGGGAGCCGGCCGAGCGCGCCGCCGCCGCCGGTAGGCCGCCGCCGCAACGCCTATTGAGTAACTGAACGCTATTTGTTCTCGCCCCCGACGCAGACCGGCCGCCGGCCTGCCGCGGCGATGGCAGACTTTTCTGGTCGTAAACTAAAATAATACACGGCAGAACGGAGGGAGTAAAAAAAGAAAAGAAAAACAACAAAAACGCCCCGTCTCGTGCGGCGGGGCGGGCTCACTCATTAGCGGGCGCGGCGCGCCGGGGAGGGAAATCGCCTTCTTGAATGTGCCTTGGACGCGTGCGCGCCGCTCCAGCCGGGGAAAGAATGGCGGCGCGGCAATCGAAGACGTTTGCGCGATTCTACGCAGAATCGGTGCGCGGCGACGACGACGACCGGGACGGAGGAGTTATTAGCGAGCGAGCGCGTCCCGGCCAGGCCCGGCCCGGCCCGGCCGCCTGACCTTTGGCTCGAAATTGAAGAGTAGAGGAGGTTCAGGGAATCCTGGTTCCTGTTTACCCGGAGCCGCGCTGCCGTGGTCGCGTCGCGCTTTCCTTCATGTGCCTGCCGGGGCTGCGGGACCTGCCCCGCCCCGCCCCGCCCCGCCCGAGGGCTACGCCGCGGCTGCTGCTGGGCCTGCCGCGCCAGGGTCGGCTCGGCCCGTCGAGAGGGACGCGGCTGCAATTGCCACCGCCGCCGCTGCAGCGTTCAGAGAGGAGAAAACTGTTAAGAACCATTTTACCGGTCTCCATGCGCTTCGGTGATTGGTTACGCGTGGTGGAGAGCGCCGACGAGGAGGACGCGGGAGGGAGCGGGGCGGGGCGGGACGCGGGATCCGACCGCAAGCTTCGCCTCACGTGGCCCGGGCTGGACGCCAGCACCGCGGAGAGGAGCCACTCACTCTACAATCGCCCTCGCATTGCCGTAGAATGTGTCCCGTGGGTTTGGTTTTTTGGACACGATCCACAGCCACGCGGGCGTTGTGATGGGGGTGCTCTCCTCCAGGATAGGGATAATGCTCTCCGCCAGGATGGGGATACTCTCCGCCAGGATAGGGATGCTCTCTGTCAGGATGGGGATGCTCTACGCCAGGATGGGGGTGCTCTCCACCAGGATGGGCATGCTCTCTGCCAGGATGGGGATGCTCTCCGTCAGGATGGGGATGCTCTCTGCCAGGTTGGTGATGCTCTCTACCAGGCCGGGGCAAGCCGCCGGCGCTTCACTCGACGACAGTGTCGGCGCAGGGCTTTAAGGGTCGCGGTGCGGCGGTGGCCGCTATACGCCTCCCGGGATAATAATTGCGGGGGACCTTTTCCTTGGGGTCGCCGTGGAAGTGAAAAGGAGTGCAAAAGGCGCGGCGAAAATGAGGTGCGTTAATTATTGTAACTGTGAGGGGGGTGGGGCGTTTTTGTATGCCTCACTGACTCGCCGGCACTCGGCCGCCGCGGGGCCTGGCTTGGCCGGCAGCGTTTACCTCTCACCCTGGCCCTGGACGGCCCGCCCCCGCCCCGCCTCTGCCCCGCCCCACCGTGCGGTTCACGCTGAGAATTGGAGCTCCATTGACAGTTGGGCGGCGATTAGGTGCAACGGGGAAGAGAGGAGGGAAGGGGGGGAGGGGCTCAATATTTCCTATCGCCAGGCCCCTCCTACTCCCGATTAACGGGCAGCGAACTTGCCAGCGGTGCGCGGCGCGGCACGGGGGTCGAAAAGTAGGCACACTTTAAAACGCTCGCGACGGGCCAGGCCTTTGCCGTATGTTTTTATTTACTGATGTTTACAGGTGTGGCGCCGCCCGCTGCCGGCCGGACCTGTCTGCGAGCTCCGCTGCTGCCACCACGGGCTGCAAGGTGAGCGCGCGCGGGTCGGCGGGGCACCCTAGTGTAGCAACTGCCCCTCGACCGCAGCAGGACGACGACGACGTCCTACTCACAATCATGGCAGGCAGGCGCTAAAAGCGCCAGAGTCCACTTCCCCTTGAACTTGTCAGAGCCAAAAGGTAAAGTCGTGGAGGTTAAACATCTTTTATTGCAACGTTTCAAAGGCGTCGGGGATGGGGATGTTTACGTCTTAGATTTTTAGTAAGGACGACCGTATAGGCTGCGACGTGAATGCCGAATGAGGTGCATCGCGAAAGCGAAGAGGAAGAGGAGTAAATGCCTGCTTCTTCGGCGAGGTAGCCGGAATGGCTTGTGGCGAGGCCCTTGGTGAATGGGTTCGGGTTTTGTGATGGTCCACGTTCGGGCGATACCCCTCCTCCTCTCCTCCGCGCCCTTTGGCCCCCTAGCATGGACCCCGCGTCGTTTCACGGCCGTGGAATGGAGATCTGTTTTTCCATCAGCGTTAATTTTATTTTTTTTCCCCCTTCAAAAAGCGGTCGAAGTGCCTGATGATGCGGCGCCCGTCCACCTGTATAGGGGATATCGACAAATGTGTGTGAATCGCTATCCGGGTTCGGCTTCCATCCCGGGTGACTTATGCCCCACCCGTTCCGCCGGCTCGCTATCCTTGTCTGTCGCGCTGGTGGTGCGCGAGGGTGAGGTGAGGAGGCCTGCTGCTGCTGGGCAGCCGGCTTTAGGATGAGCCGCGAACGAAAGGGACTTTCGATAAGAGAAGGGGGCCCTCAGGTAAGCGCAGCAGAGCTTCCGAGGAGATTTCGTATCGCTATTTACGGAGCCGTTTAGGAGGCTATCCATGAATGAACAATCATTTACGCGCGACGAAGTGTTCCCCCTCGTTCAAAAGGGCTTTCAGGGCCCGCGGTGTTGTGCGTAAGCGTGTGTGTGAGTGTGTGTGCGGGCGCGCCCTCGCTCTCAGAATGACAAGTACGACTCGAGCGCTCTTTTATGTCGGGATAACCCTCTCGGTGAGTTCGGCCCGTGAGTCCTGTTTGCTCAGAGCGCGTTTAATAGGGCCCCCGGAACGGACGGGGGGCGGCGGCGGGGAGCGGCCAGCGACGTCCAGTCACGAGCCCAAATCCCACATTTCACTTTTAAAGACCTCCTCCTCCCCCTCCTCCTCCTACCATGCCGTCCTGCAGACACGTCCTCTCTCTCGCACACACATGCGCGGTGCTCCCGCACTCGCGCGCACACACACGCGTCGCGCTCACACGCACACTACCACCACTTGCAGCCGCCGCCGCCGTACCTCCCGGGGAGAGCAGCGCGCGAGTCAATTCGCAGGAACTTATAATTACTCTCTCAGTGCGTAGTTTCACTGCTAAATTATTTGGCACCTCCGCGATTAGCCAGAGTCGCACTCACTCCCGCTGCCGCCCCGCCCGGCCGCGGCTCCCTTCCCCGCGCCGCCTGTTTTGACTACGTATGACACAGTGTTTATGTGTCGCCTCCCCGCCTCCCCCCCTCCGACCCGCCTTGGGCGGCGCAATCTCTTTGCAGAGCTGGTACTCGACCAACGAAGCCGAAGGCAATTTATTCGCGATTGACAACTTTTTACTCTTTACACTTTGCAGAAATTAAAAGTCGTATCGCTTTTAAAGTTAAAGTACGAGGAGTCACATGCGCACGCGTGCGTATGTTGAATTGGGCGCATGGGGCGGCGTTTTTGCTCGGCGCACTGCTATCTCGGACGATACATCCGGGTCAGCATCTGCTGGCCGGCGGCGGTGCCTGCCTTGGCCCGTCGCTCCTCACCTTCCATGCAGCTGCGGCAGCCGAAATCCTTGTTAGTCTCTTGAGAGCTCGGAATGCGTAAATAATTAATATCTTGTGCATCCACCTCCTTGCTCCCCCGTTCCCCTTCAGCCTTCTTCATCTCCTCTTCCTAATTCATCCGTTGGCCCGTCTGGGTCGGTTGACCATATCCGTCGATACCCATATCCCACTCAGGCTTAAGGAACAGAAAGGAGGGAGAAAGAGAGATGGGGAAGGCGCCGGGGGAATTGGGTTCACCTCAACCGATCGAAAAGGACCGGGGCGGTACCTCATTAGGAAGCACTTGCCGCATGCACCGCAGGCGCGCTGCTGCCATGCACGCCGCCGGTGGGTCAGGCTGACCCGTGCGGGGCGGCCAACCCGGGCCTCGTCAGGCGTTAGCCACTGGAGCCGCCTGGTGGGTAGGCAGGCCCGTAGGACACGCGTGCCGTGCGGGGCGGCCTACCCGGGC
>NW_026267680.1:61966-73102 GCF_000697945.3 Frankliniella occidentalis
GGGGGGGAAGGCACCCGCAGCAGCGGTCGGGTCGTATTCGAGTTATTTCGTTTCCACGAAGTTAAGGGCAGGCCAGGCCAGCGCAGAGCTTCGCAGTTGGCAAGCAGGACTGTTCGCTACATCGCACTGACCATTTCACTCCAGCAATCCCGACGGCGGTGCGGAGCCAGTGCGGAGGAGGGGGGAGCAGTAAGTACCTCTGCGAGTCACTCGGCCCGCTCTGTGCTGCAGCCGGACGGTGGGCGGGGGCGGGGCGGGATGGTGCAGGGCGGGACGGGGCGGCGGGACGAGTTCCCAGCCCAGCCCGCGGGACTAGCCTAAATCACTTCATTAATCTATCTTTCTGGAGACTTAAACACTGCACGCCCATGTTGGCAGTGCAGTGCTTTTGGTTTGGAAAGCGCGAGCGCGCACACACTCTCTCACGGCCGGTGCCCGGGTCCGCGCGCGACAGCCCCGCGCCACAGATCGCCGCCGTCCCTCCGATTCGAATCTCCCGCCCAGCAGGCCGCTCGGGCGACACAAACCTCATCGGCCGCCGTTATGAATGTCGCCTTGCGCCCCATCAGCTGCCATTACGCGCGGCTGGGAACGCGCCGCGATGGTCGTCCCGACGCGCCGAGTGGTGGTCGTCCCGCAACTCCTCCCGGGTGCCCCGGGCGCCTCCGGGCAGGGCGACGGCGACAGCCGAGGCGACAGCCGGCCACTTAAGGGGTGTTTTACCTGCAATTCATTAACGCGGGCCACGGGGGCCCCGCGCCCGACCGGGTTACACCATATGCGGCGGCCGGACCCACAGCGCCGCGACTGTTACACGTTGGAACCATTCGTGTGTAAGTATATTCCTCACCCTGACCTCGCACACATCTTTATTTTTGCGCGACAAAATTTCAAAGCATCATAGAGAGAAATGCTTATTTTTCGTTTCCTGCTGCACACCTAGAAAAACCTTTTTTCCCTCCATTTTCGACTGAGATTAATTTTACCCCTGAGAGAAGATTTTATTCTGATTGAAGAAAATTTCTTAGTTCCAAAGAATAAGTCGTCATGTGTAAAGAATAAAAAATAATCTCATATGACTTAAAACAAGAAATGATTTTTTCTGGGTGCAGGAATATCTTGCGCGATTTAACCCACGTCTCGCTCGCTCTCGCCTCTCGGCAGCTGCAGCTGCTGCCGTCGCTGGCCGCGGGACGGGGTGGACGCTTCGCTATCACGGGCAAATTGCTACGCTGAACGCACCGCGTGTATAATTGTCCCGGCCCGGACACACCTCTCGCCTCGCGGCCGTCCATTTCGTGACGCCGACGACGACGAGCAGCCGTTTTGATATCGAAATCTCGTCGTCGTCGCCGACGTCGTGATTTCGATATCGCTGAATTAATACGGAATGCTTATCCTGGATCCCCTCCTGCGGCGCCCTCTGCTTGCTCACTGCGCCCGCCCCTGCCTGCTCCTGCTCGGCGCGCTGACGCGCGTGGCAGCCGCGGGTCACCTGTCGCAGGCTGTTGGGAGGCAGGCCTAATGGATGGCTCTGTCTGGCTCCGGCCGTTCCTTGGCACCTCGCTGTGCCCCTCGCGCGCGCCTCTCTGCCCCTGGCGGTTTTCTCATCCCTAATTCCCTTTTCCTGGCGAGGTCGTCCCCCTCCTTCATCTTCGTTCGCCCCGCCCCGCCCCATCCTCCCCCGCATGCTTCTCCCCCTTCCCGCGCCCTTGCAACACTCCGACACCTGTCACGCACTCGACGACGACTCATTTTCGCGCCAGAAGTGCTTCGTCCGGAAATAATAATCCGATTATCAGCACCCGCTAACTGACTATGGCTGACGTTTCAGGATGGCTGATGAAGCCTGCTGCTCTAGATTTTTTTTTCATCATTTAAAGTCTTGTTTGTTTTTGGACTACGTTCATAAAAGAACACCACTTTAATCTCCGAATGCGGTGTGGGTTTTTTTTTCTTTCTGGCGGTGCACGTTGCTGCCGTGGGACGCGGGCCGCGAGCCCATCCCCCTGTTTGCTGAGCGCCACAATTGCCCTGCTTTATGGGTGATAACGCTCACGGCGATGCCAAATGCAGAGAGACTCCGTGGCGGAGGGCAGGGCTCTCCCCGGCCGGCAGAAAAGCTCCTAATGAATTGGAGTCCCGGCTCAAGTCATAATCTTGCCAAACGTTCGCTGAGCTCTCCCGCCGCGTTCCAACAACACAATCACACTCGCGGCCGGACCGACCGGACCGCGCACTGCTGGCCTGGCAGCTTCTGATTGCATTGCATCAGCTTTTACATCGGTGATAATGATGATGATTATCATTACTTTGCCGATGCCCCATGACGCCGATGAAAATGGTAATAAATGTTTCTTCATAGAAAGGGGAGGTGAAGGAGGGGAAGCAGGAGAAGAAGAAGGAAGGGGAGGAGGTAACAAAGATAAGAAGGCATTGATGGACAAGCCATTGAGTCGAGGCATTAGCGGCAGCGCATCTCTAATGAATTATTGTACCGCGGACTGATACATTTATTAAAACGATGCAAGTCGAGATAAGTACATGAAACTCATTTGGTGGCTGGCCAGATCCCAAGAGAAGAGAGGGAGGAGGAGGGGGTGGGTGGGGGGTGTGCAGCACGGAGTGGCAGCGAGTAGGCGGGGAAGAGAGGTGGGGGTGGAAAAAAAAAGCACCTCTCCAACAACAACTGTGTGAAGGTGAAGGGCGGCGCGTCAGGTTACGGTAGGTCAGGAGGGAAGCGAAGGCGCCGGAAAAAGTAAGGGACGGGGAGAATATAACAAAAGCCTTGCAGCTCCCGTTGTCTGGCCTGGCCCCGCCGCGGGGCTTAGGTGCGCGGTGTGGGCGGGGCGCGGCGGGACGAGGCGCGGTCCGCGACTTCATCAATGACTTTATTCCTTCCTGTCTTGCCGACGGCTCTAGTTTTTTTCCTCAAAATCTTTTTGTTTCTGTCTTACTCAGCGCCCGCGCCACTACTACTGTCCAGCGAGGAGGGGTCCAGCGCTGGAGGCCGCGCTGTGCTGTGCCTCCCGACACCGCCCCGCCAGCCCATTCATCATTTTGGGGACCGCAAGGCAAGTCTCGACTTACAGCCAGCCGGTATGGCTCTCGGGCTGCTCTCACTTCCCGCAAAAGATATACCGTGTTCACGGTGCGAGCACATACAGACACACACACACACACACAAATGCTCGTATTTTGAGCACGACAGTGCGCGCGCGCGAGTCGACACACACCTCGACTCGACTCCCACATCTAAAATTCGCAAGCGTACCGTTGTCTCTGGAGGTGCTGGTGCACGGGGCTGCTAAAGTATGAGTGTGGTTGTTTTGATTTTAAAAAGTTCAAAATTTGTGCGGCAACATCGGCAACGATTTTTTTTACTGTGAAAGAATTTGTTAAATCATTCCATACTTTGAAATTTGCAAAGAAATTCATTATTCATTGAGGTGTACGCACCTGAATTCTTCGCGACTTGTAACGTGTTTGCAAAGAACTCTGTTGCAAGCAAGAGTTAAACGTAGTCCCCTCGACGATTGATGGATTTTGGCACGCGCGAGCCAACGCCACAGTCCATCACTTAATTTTCTCACACGCACACGATCGCCAAAACTTCCACGGGCTTGCGCCGGCGCGTTTCAATTTTTTATTTTTTATTTTTGTTGGGTAGGAAGAAAGAAGAACAAAATGGTCATAATGACGGACCGCCCTCCGCTCGCTCCGCGCAAACAGAGTTTATTACGCCTGGTTCAGGCCGGCGGGCAGGCCGGCGGGGCGTGGCGGGGCGGGCGGGGCACTGCAAAGGTGCCGGAATTAAGCACACATTTCACGCGACGATAATTTTCACGGCGCGGGGCGTGGAGGAGGCGGAGGAGACTGGATCGTTTCCCAGGAACATAACAAGGTGCGCCCTCATACGGATTTTCTTTCCCCCTTAAGTTTTTTTTTTTTTTTTTTTTTTTTTAAATTTCGTTTTTGAAACCTGGGTCTCTTTCTTGGTTGAATCTTTTTCTATGTGTTGTAATGCCCTCGGAGATAGTGAAAGTTTGCGAAAATATTTTTTTGGCGTATCTGGAGTACCAAATCTACGATGCGTGGCGTGCGGCGCAAGGATGGCTGCCCTTTCCCCCTTCCCCTTGTCCCCTACAATTAGATCGCCGATCGCCCTCGCCTCCCCGCCCAGGTGCAAAGGCGACGAAAGGTCTGTTCTGTTTTTCTTTTGCTCATCATAATTATTATTCAGCACTCTTTTTTTTCCTGTCTCATCAGCTCTGATGAGATGGCGCTAAACAGGGCTACTGAATATTCATGTTGTTATAAAATCGCACTCGGACCTTGTGTATCGACAGTAAAATAAAACTATGGGGTTATTCTGCATTCTCTGCTCGGGAAAGGCCATTTGACACAATAATGCGCCAATGTCTTCATCAGGGGCTCATCAGCGCGCGCTCCGCCCCGCCCCGCCCCGTGGTGGGCTAGGTGCTTCCAGGCTCCCGTAGCAGGTCCTGCAGGCCTTCCTGCCGGGCGGCCGCGCCAAGGACACGCCCCGCCCGCCCCGCCGCGACACTCGTACCCGGTGCAAGGGCGGGCGGGGCGGTCAGGGTGGGGCGGTCGGGGCGGGGCGGCCGACGTGTACGGTGAGCAGTGTTTACGAGGAGCCCCCAGCACGGCGCGCCCGCCTGCACGTCGCACCTCGCGGAATGCCCGTGCCCCCCTGCCCCTTTTCCTATACTATATTCCAGTCGGTCACGACGTCCATGTCGCGGCCGTTCGGCCTCAATCACTCAATTCTGACAGTATTGGCTCGCGCGAGGCGAGGGGCGGAAGGGGGGGGGGGCGTTTGTGCCGTATTGGTCCATCTGAACAATGGCACGCGGACAGGACGCGGCCTGAAATAATGAGATTTTGTTGTTTTCGAGAAATGTAGGTTCCCCCCTGCTGCCTCGAGTTGTCTATACATAAATTGGACCGCGTGTGCCAAAGTAACAAACTTTTATCATCACATTTGCCCTTTACTATTGACAGGCTAGATTAAACCATCTGCCCGCAGCAGCTGTCGTGCGTGTGCGCTTGAGGGGGTTGTTTGTTTACACTCTGCGGTCGTGACGAGGCTGGGCGCGCAGGTGCGTGCACCTGCGCGTGTCGGGGCCGTGGTCATCTCCGGGTCGCGCCGGGCCCCTTGACGGGCGCCGCCCTGGGCCTTTGGCGCGTCCTGCGTCCAGCGCCGCCTGCCCTACGGGTCCTGCAGCGGGGGGCGGGCGGGACTGGGACCCGTCCGTCCGTAGAGCACGTTACGTTTCGGAGAAAGCGCTCGCACATGTTAGTGATAATGCCCGTCCTCATTACACAACACGAGTGAGTTGTGAGAAGGCATCAAGTGTAAGTGCGCATGCGCTCCGGCCGTGATGTAAAGGTGGGACGGCGCCCCAAGTCAGAAAGTGCGCGATGCGGAGTTGTGGGCGGGGCCGGGCGTGCGGCTCTGGGCGCGCCCAGGGCGGCCGACAGGCGGGGCGGGACACGGGCCGGACACACCGAGAATTAAACTCTATTTTGACTTTCACTGCTGGACGAGTGGTGCAGCAGTTCGCCCAGCCCGGCCGCGGCGGTGGCGGCTGCAGCCGGCCCAGCTAGTACCTGCTGATGGATCCGGCGGCGCTTGGCGCAAAGGTGATGAGTGTTGGGGGAGGAGCACCCCCTAGAGCGCCGGCGTCCTGGTCTGGGTACTCCCCGCTCGTCCTGTCCTATCGATGGCTGTGCCCGTTGTGCCCTGCTTGCTTGCGTCGTTTGGTCCCGTGGTCCACCTCCCGTGTCCCGTGCTGCTGCGACCAGACGTTCGAAAACTCTATCCCCCGCGAATAGTTGCATCTTTCTCTCCCCCTGACCGACTGTTGTATCTCATCGGTGCTAAGCAGAGAACGATAGGGTGTCTTCTCTTCCTAGTCGTGTTGCCTGCGGATGGGCTTGGAGAGGAGTAGAAATTTACGAGTGCATGCAAGCTTAGGATGGACTGGAACTGAACGGAAAATGTGACGCTGTGGCGCAGGGAGTGGGGTGTGTGGCGCTCTCACATTAACAAAGCCGGTGGACGGCTGGACGGCCAATTGCTCTGCTAGGCCAACACAGCCCGTGTGAAAGAATTTTCACTTCAAAAAGAAACGCGCGACCCGGCGGCGTCAAACGAAAGAATAAAAAGAAGAGGAGCGATAAAAAAAATGGGGGAAGAAAGGACTTGCAGCAGCAACGAGAGGGTAAGTTTTGTTGTATGGCGCTCGTCATCTCGGCAGTCTTTTTAGGTGCGTGGCGGCGAAGCCCTCAAGATCTCATTGTCACTCATATAATTTGAGAAGAATTTCGTTAGTGCAACCTTTTTTTCGTCTAGTCTTTCCACCCAGTTTCCTCGGTACCACGAAACACGCAGCTGCAGCTGGGCACACGTGGGTATACAAACTTTTGCCCAGTAAAACACTGAAATAAAAATGTAAGCATTTTTTTCTAAAATTAAAAATTGGGGCAAAAGTTTCCCAACATCCTTTTTAAACTTTTTTTTAGGGGGGGGAGGGCGTAGAGGGAATATTTTGATTTACGAAGGGCGTTATTGTGTACCCCTTCCGTGGTAGTAAACCGCGTGTGGTGTGTGCGGTGGTGTATGGGATGTCTGCCTCTTGGCAGCAAAACGTCCGATTGCAATCGGACTAAAAGCTGCAGCAGAAGCCTGCTTCTTTGCCGGTTTTGCGGAGAAGAAAATCACTTCTCGTGATAATAACCCCCCTCACGGTGGGGTGGCCCTGCTCTGGCTGCACTTGGTGCTGCGCGCCACCTGTCCTATGCGGCCTGCACTCAGTGCACACCGCACACGGCCTTGTCACTTGTGCTGTGGGCCTCCTGCACGCCCTGCTCACGGCACACTTTCCTCTGATTGTTTGCGCACGCGACCCGGCGGCGCGGCTGCTCTGGCCCTGCTGCTGCTGCTGCTGCTCAACGGCTCAGCTCAGCACGCGGCGGACAGGCAGACCCATAAATCAGGATGCTATCGCCGATGCGCGGTGGCGGCGGGCCCGCCCGTGCGTACCACACACGCGTTCAACACCCCACCCGAAAACTCTTGAGGGTGATTAAATTATTGAGAATCCGGGAACAAAGTAAGAAGCTTTTGTTCTAGCTCCTGCCATTTGTCTGTTTTGTGTTGTAATTTTGTAATCTAAGGTAATTGTTTAGTAGAGGCGCTCATATAAGTTACCTGCCTGACGTCCTGAGTCTGTTGTGTTATTTGATGTGACGTGCCCGATCGTGCCCCTATTTTCTTTACTGTGAATTTTGCTTGGTATAAAGCACTTTGAGCCGGTGCCCTTCAATTCCTAAAACACGGTAAAAAGAGGAAGCAAGGGCAGCTAGGTGAAGGGAAAAAGAGAAATAACGTCGGGAATAATATAACACAATAATCTATATCGGGCAAAATGTTAAAATCTCCTATGCGGGTCCGAACCTTGTTAGTTAGATGATATAGAATAAATCCGAAAGTCATTGAACTTTACAAATTTTCCTTTTCATCTTGTTTTTTCTTTCACAACTCTTTCCGATGATGGACGTACAGTCCCCCCAGGTGGTGTCCGTCGTCGTAAACATGGCAGCCCCATTTTCGCACTGCCAAGGGTGCGTCGGGGCGCGGCCGGGTGCGGAGAGAGATAAGGAGCAAGGAGTTACTGTCGCGCATGACGGCATCGAATAATATTAATTTTGAAAATTACTGGCGCGCTGCGTCGGCGCAACTTTCGTTTTCTTATTTTATGCGTATATTATCGCTTCGAAAAATACGGTGTTGGGACTGTCGACGCCCCAGCAGCTTTGCCTAGTATTTTGTTTTCTTCAAACTGCCGTAACTTCACGGTCGAACTGAAATATTAATTTGTTGGCTTATTTCACTCAATCTATGATAGTAGCCGCTGCTGATTTGATTAACCCCTTTGAACGGTGCGAAAGAATTTAAATGGATGTTTTATTATTCCGAGCGGGTCGTCGTGCAAGGGCCTAGGGCCACGGGCGCCTCCCCCGGAGGACGGACACTGTCAAAAATCAGTGTGAAATGAACCGAGGACAGGACAGGTGTCGGTCGACTGTGGGTCACACAGCATCCGGGCCAGCTGGACCACCACGCAGCCAGACATTGCAGGTGCCCCAGCCAGAAATGTGAACTTAAAACGACGTCGAAACGACGTCGAAGTCGACAATTCGCCGATTTAGGTGACAAAATCCCATCGAATTAACATCGATTTTGGGTCGATCGATGAAATCGACCAAATTTCGACGATGCATTTCTGGCTGGGTGCTCCCCTTTTTTTCTTTTTTTCTTTCAAATTCCGTGATGCATTTTTACCAAGAAGAACAACGGCACAGTTCCAAACGCATCCAAATTTTTGCGTTGGATGGATGGATGGCTGGAAGGGCCGATGAAACTCCCTGGGTCCGCCTGCCACGGCGGCCCGGCGGCCCGCCAACATCTTGGCCGGCAATTAGTGGATGTGATACGACGTGACAGGACACACGCCGTGATGTGTGAGCGGCAACAATTTTAATTTTAATTTACCAGACAGATTCACGATGGCCCCGCCTTGGCATAATAGCGTGATCTCTCTCTCTCTCTCTCTCCCTCCTTTGCACGTTGAGGTTGCCGCTGAACCGTGTCACAGACCACCCCGGTTGATGAGGGCCTCCTGTCCAGGGCCTTGTCGTACCTAAGGGCCGTGAGGGGGCTTCAGAAGTGGGAGGGAGGAGGAGCAGGTAATGGCATGTCATGGTCAAGACTTTTTGTCTAGTCGATGCTGTGCTGCGCTGCACCTCCGGATTAAGGCTGAATCCGAATCGCAATAACAAACAAAAACTCGCACTGGATCCGCTGACCGCGACGAGCTGTGTCCATTGTTGCCTATACACTTTCTTTCCGACCTGACGTTCGTTCGCCCGTCCGTCTGTTCTGTCGGTCGTTCGTTCATTCGTTCGTTCGGTCAGACGTTGTTTCACGGGAGTTGGAGGAACGGCGCGAGACCGGTAAATCCAAAAGTGAAAGGGTAAGAGAAGGGCGAGGTCCTCCTCAGGACACTTCCGTCAACGGGTTAAAGGAAATATTTTTCTGTATCTGCCCTCCGGATGCTTTCCGTGAGGCGGGATGTCCAGGGCACCCTCGCCAAGCCACCACACTATTAAAATCTTACGGTGAATGTCACTGTAAGCTACACTGCGGCATTGTGGCTTACGGTGAATATCATTGTAAGTAGCTTACCGTGAGATTCACCGTATGGTGGAAATTGACCGTAACCCGCGGTGCGGTGCTGCATGGTTCTTTGTACTTTACAGTGAAATTCGCTGTAAGATATTCACAGTGCACGGCCCTTCGCGCCCCCGCCACGCTCTGCCACTCCGGCAGGTCCATATATATATTTGCACATGCTGCATTTTCGCACAAAGGGGAAAGTGCTAATGATATCATTTGAGGCGTGGAAAAGGTGGGCGATACGGTGGGGACGTCGACGGCGGCGCCGCGCGGCGGGCGCCCTGACCAGCGCACCGAGGCGCAGCGAGGCGCTCCTCCCGGCCACTGGCCCAGTGCCCCCCACACAAGCTAGATGCATATCGGGCCCTCCTCATGGACACTCATGGAACGCCAAAATCTTGTCCTCTCTTTCTCTCGCGCTCGCCTGTTCCGTCTCGTTCTCACTCCTCTCTATCTCTCTCTCTCTCCTTCCCTCTCCCACCCAGGCTCCATCCTCGCCCGCCGTCGTGATTTATATAGCAATTGCGCGTAAGTGCGTCGGCCTAACATTGTGTGTGTGTATGTGTGTGTGTGCGTGAGCGTGTGAGCGCGCAGTAGCCCAACGCCGAGCAGCAGTGCGGAGCAGTTGTGTGCTCACTGGGCGGCGAATGAGAATGCGTCTTGTAACCCGACCCGCGGGCCACCCCTTTGCAAAACGTGCCCCGCTCCCCTCCCCGGGCCTTGTCTTTCTCCTCCGTTCTCCTCCACCCCCGCCGCCCCGCTCTCTCTTTTGCACACTAGCTCTTTTTTATTTTTGTCTACCAAAAAATTACACACGCGAATATAGGCGCGCGCGCATGCGCGCTCTTCTTGGCCCTTTCGCCTTTTTGAGCCTCCTTATGCAAGCAGAGGAGGAAAAGAAAATATTAATTGGTTCCGGCCTGGCGGTCCATCGCATCGCACGGCCCAAAGGCAAAAATCATTAGCACGTTCTCAAATGTACCGGGCCGAGTCGGCGGCGCCTGCTGCTGCAGCGCGTGCGGCGCGAGCGTGTGCTTCACTGACACTCGAGTAATGAGATCGGAAAAGTTCCGGCGGTTGGTTCGTTTTTGGCTGTTCTCTTGTCACAGAAAGTGAGGATTCGTCTGTTCTCTACTCCACACTCCACAGTCTTTTTAACTGATAAGAGAAATATATAATTTGGTGGGAAACTTCTATGTGCGCGTGGTGCCCCGTAGACCCCGTCATTTTTTCAGGGCTCCGTCACCGTAGTGGTGCAGGTTTGCCCGGGTTCGTCTGGGTTCTCCCACTGCGGGGGTAGGTACGGCGCCTTACGGCCCCTTAAGGTACCTTGAACTTTGCACTTTTCAGACTATTTTGCGGTGAATGCAAACATTTTCCACCATCTTATTTCACCCATGATGTGACTATGCGGTGCCGGACGTTGTTCTGCTGTACTGCTTCACGCGCGCGCTGACTTACAATGACATTGCGCAGGGTCCAGCCCTCTCCTCCTCCTCCTTCTCCTCCGAGGGGCTGACCGCCGCAATTATGCAGCTCGATGCACCCAGTGGGCTGCTGCTCTGCGCGGGCCGCGAAGCTGCCGTGGCGCCCTCGCGGCGCCCCCACGACGGCACCCCCACCCCAGGGCCGTGCGGCCAGCCAATGCCGTGCGTCGCCCCGGAGGGCAGGAGTGGGGCGGGGAGGGGAGCGGAGAAAGGCGTCGTCCTCCCCCTCCGCGGCCGGCAGGCCGGCCGGAGCCTCCCCGCCGATTCGGTCGAAATGATATCCCAAAATAAAACCGAGCGGCTACCGCGGCCCGCGGCCATTTCATCTCCGCTCGTCGCCTAGTGCACCGCGCCCGCCGCCCCGCCGCCGCCGGCCCCCTCCCC
>NW_026267680.1:82677-89870 GCF_000697945.3 Frankliniella occidentalis
CCCCTCCTCTGGACGACGTAAAACTTTTCGAACGCAATTTTTTTTCCTCGTCCTCTCTTTTCTCCTCAACATCTCAAATGAATAGCTGGTCGACCTGCGCGAAGCTCATTGCAGTCGCTTTATATCGAGCTGTCGCCGTCAGCTGCTGAGGGAAGGCGGGTTTGGATGAGTCGGGGAAGTGGAAAGGCAAGAGATGAGGTTTTTCCTCTCGAGCTCGTCGAAGTGAAACTGGTCGCTTAACTCACTCACTCGGCGCGGACCTCCGCGGCACCCGCCGCACTCGTCCGTCTCGGCGACGCTCCCCTCCTCGCCGCGCAGACCGTGATGTGATGAGCGACAATATGTCTCGGCGGACTAAATGTTATCGACCGCCAAGGTTAGCGTCCGCTCGTCGTCGCGCGTCGGCGGTGGGAAGGAGGCGCGGAGCACCGACCGTCGTAAAATGATTTGTCGTCGCCATAATTGCGAGAGGTTTATTACGACACTTATGAAATGTTACAAACCCGTGTAGTTGAAAAGTATACTCCGCGAGCGTCCAACAACACTGTCCTACTGTTTGCAACATTATTTATAGATGATGAATACAGAAAAAAAATTGTTTTAATTTCACTGCCAGCAGAACGGTGCGAAAAACAAAATGAGCTGTATCTGTTTAGCTAAACCAATATCGCAATATGCGGCGGTAGCTAATTATTCAGACTTTGTCGCTTAAATTTTCACTATAGTTTAAAAAATTTGTGTGCTGGTCAAACATTTTGCCACTAATTAAACAGCTATATTTTAGCAGCATAGCTAAAAACTTGGTTATTCCCCATTTTGCCATGTGGGTTTAACTGTACAGCTAATCTTTTTTTCCTGTGCATACGCTCAGTGCCGTGTGCCGTGTGTGCGAGTGTTTCAGTTCTGGTTGTGTGTTTTTCGGTGGCGCTATACGGCGCGACATGGGGACCCGCGGCCACGGCTCACGCAGGGGGCCCAACACACACACTCACACTACAGGCACGCGATACAGGCAGACGGCGGCGCTAGTTTCACTCTCAATTTCACTCCCCGTCGCGTCCCCGCCGTCCTTGATCCCCGTGGCCTTGGCCGGGCCTTGGCCGGGCCTTGGCCGGGCCTTGGCCCCTTGCTGCTGCTCGTCCGCGGTGGCGGCCTTGAGGAGGAGGATGCTCCCGCCGGCCCCGGTCGTACCGGCAGTAGGGCGGCAGGGCCGTTGCGGTTAGCCCTCCTCGCGGTGCGGCGGGCCCGGGCGTGACCATATGCCGCGTCTGAGTCCGCCCGGCCCGGCCCGCCGGCTGGCTGCGGCGCCCGGTGTCACTTTCAGGGCTCCGCTCTAGGAAAGAGTCGTCACCTAGCTCTCTTTTGTGCTGCGGCCGAGCAAAAGGTATATTTCTCCGTCCGCTCCGTGATGTAGGTAGCCTCGCCCCGGGGGGTGTCCCTGTCACGCACCGTTTACTGGCCACAAGTTGTATGGCGGTGAGTGGAGAATGCACTCACCGAGCGAGCGGCCCGCCGACGTTGTTTGGGGGGAACCCGCACCGGAGCGTTTGTGTATGGGGCTTTGAAATGAACTGCATAGTAAAGCTCGGGACAGCCAACTTCCGGGGCATATGCTGATTTCCTGAGTTCGGCTACCGAATTTATTGACTTATCTCTTTGAGGTCTGCTCGAGGGGACTCTTTTTCTTAGCCTGGTGGGCTAGGGCTAGTTTTTTTTATAGAGAAATTTAGCATACATACTACATTCTTGGGATCTTTTTGTGTGAGCATCTCAAAAAATGAGATTCCTGAATCAAAATTAAAGCCAAACTGCACAGTGACGTATAAATGACCGTAGCCTAAGCGCCGCCTGTTTTCTGTGAGTGCCACCTGTGCACGTTTCCAAACAAATGACACAGCTCATCGCAATCGTTCGATTGAATGCCAGCGTTTTATACAGTGTGGTTGGAGGACGCCTCGAGCCACGCCCCGCCACGCCTCGCTATACGCCTGCATTCCCAGTTGACAGCTCGGGGGTATAATGGAGCAATTGGTGGTCACGTCTCGTACGTGCTGACACACCCGCGCAGCCCCGGCCACCGCCGCAGTGCACTGCACTGCAGTCTAATTCACTTAGCAAGTGAAAGCGACGGGATAATGTTGATCCCCCTCCTGACCGAGCCGGGCGGAGCCTCCTCCTGGGCGCCGAGGGGGAATCTTTTAGCGCGGCGGTACTTAGTGCTGCTGGATGCACTTGCATACACACACACACAACCACAGACACACACCGCACCTCTCACACACGTATGATAACCTGGGTGATAACCTTTTGAGCACCCGGGTGGAACAACTATGAACTAACTGCCCTTCTTTAGTTCGCGGTTACTCGTGGGTGAAATGATGTGAGGTCTGTTAAATTCTTTCCTCGGCTAGCAGCTTTTTAGCGGCTGCCACATTTGGCTGGAAGTCGCCCAACCCAGTTCCCTCACCGCGCACCAGGCTACCCTCGATATGCCATGCAAAAAAGAAGCCAGACACTCTAAGGTTAGTGGTGACTCAGAGAGACCTGCTAGCAAACGGGCTTGAAAAACACACACTCCAGAGTGCCAACCTTTTCAAAGATGTTGGCCAAAACGGGGAAAAAAAAGAAAGAGAAGCTACACTGGATACTGTTTGTTTGTTGTTTTTTTCTACCCGCTCATTTTCCGCGTGCAATGGCCTGCACACTCGGGGTCTCCCGCTGGCCGGGCTGGCCGGGCACGTACATGACATCGCCCTTCACCGAGTTGGCACTCCGTCCGGTCTGACACGGCCAGCCAGGCAGCCCCGCTCACACGCTTCCTAGAATCCCCCCGCCCGGCCCGCCGTGTGTGTGCCGTTGAGACTACTTGCCCTGCCCTCGCCTCCTCCGCTGCCACCCGCGCAACGAGAAGGCCCTGCTGCTGCTGCTGCTGCTGCTGCTGCTGCTGCTGCTGCTGCCGATGCTGCTCGCGGCTCGCGCCCGACAACGGCGGCGGCGGCCCCGGTGCAAAACGAGTAAGAAAAGAGGCACCGCACCGGCCGGATAGGGATAGGGAGGCTATGGCGAAAAAATAACGCGAGCATGAGTGTGAGTATGTGTGAGTAAGTGCGAGTGTATAAGTGTGCGTCATAGTGTTTGTGTGAGTGTATGTGAGTGTGTGCGTGCGTGCGTGTGTTGATAATGAGCGGCCGGTGCGCGCATGCGCGGTGCGCGGCTCATCGGCGTCGCGTTTGCTTTCTCCAACGCGCCGATACCATCGCGTCGTCGCGACACTGTGTGGCTGTGGCGGACTCTCTGCAGGGGGTCCCTGCTCCACACCACCACCACGACGACGACATGCCATTACCCGACCGACGGACACGTGTTGTTCTTGTCGCGTTGCGTGGGAGCCGAGGAGGAGGCGAGAGGGTGCTTGAGGACCTCGTTGAGGACAAGCGGGCGCCCTCTGCTGCCAGCAGTCGCCTGCCAATAACCAGCTGCTGCTGCTGCTGCTGCTGGAACCTCGTCACCACTGACGGGGAGGAGGAGGACGCAGGACAGGGCGGCCGCGAGAAAGTCGTGGTAGCCAGGCGCCGCGAAGACGACGACGACGTCGACGATGAGGAGGAGATGGAGGAGGAGGACGACGTGGGGCCGGGGCACTGCTGGGCGGCACGACGCCGGCCGCGCCGCGGGGCCCGCCGGCCGCGTCCGTCGTGTTCGCCTGCGGATTAATCGCTCTGGTATTTTGCCAAGTTGTCATTCAGGCGGGCGCGATGGGTCGAGGACGTGCCGGCCTGCATGCTGCCGCCGCCCAGCCCAGCCCAGCCCAGCCCAGCCCAGCCCAGCCCCGCCCCGGCCGGGCAACCGTTTCCCACCGCGCGGCCCAGCGGCCCACAGCACTCGACTGTTTGGCACACCGACAGATCGCTTGACGGCCCGCGGACCGGAAGTACTATGGCCGGGCCAGGAGGACGACTCCACCCTCACTACATGGTGGTGCGGCTCCTGGGGAAGGGTGGGTTGCTTTCTTACAAACTACCTTGGCTGATCTACGGGTGTCACCAATGAGCACCAATATTGCGTTCTGAAATAGTGTGCGAACAGAACATGGTAATGGTGATCGAGCAGAAAGCAGGAAAACAGAGAGGAGAGGGCTTGGTCGAACTCTTACCCCCACTACCAAGGTGGCGGAAAACTCTCGACCAACGTGTAACGCTTTTGTTCTCCTCGCCAAACTCTTCTCTCTCTGAACCATACTACTTTACGTACCGTATTTAGCACAAAGATTAGTTGCTGTTTCCTTTTTTGCTGAGGTCCGCTTGCATGGTCCGCTTTATATCGGCGGGCGGACCCGGACGGTTACTTAGGCTGACACTCTGCCAGGTCGGACCCGCGGGGCCGCTGGGCTCTCGGGTCGGAGGACGCCGCTAACGCCTCCCGCTAGGGCCTCTGCATTGGGAGAAGCATTTTGTTTCTGAATGTCGCGATATTGGTCGACAAAGGTGTCTGAAACTTTTGGCATAAGTTACAATTTTTTCGTGCCATGTCGGGTCGGCGCTACTTCCTGTTTTATTGTTTACCTCCCCAAAAAATGTTTGGTAAGAGGCTTAATTGATTTTTAAATGAATGTGGGTGTTTGCTGGAGGGCGGCTCTGCTGCAGGTACAACACCCTGTGCAGGCTGGACATACTTTCACTTATACCGAGAAGCAGAGGGCACCTATCCACTACGCTTGTGTGAGTGCGTGTGTGTGTGCATGGGCACGCGCGTATCTCTGGGAGTTTGCACGCCCCTGTGGCATGAGTCACTGAGTGCCACTTTCATCCAATTATGGGGCCAGGCCAGCGACCAGTCGTACTTGGTCCAAAGGGGTCGGTGTGTCGGCGGCGGGGGACGTTACCCTCAAATCACAGACAGTCGGTTCGCACCGTCGTACACACCCCACCCCACCCCGAGCACCAACAGAAGCAGACACGACAGAGAACAACATGTGAAGTGTGTATGGTTGGCAAACAACGAGTTCGTGAACGAAAAACAAAGAATTATTGTGGTATTAGCCAAAACATTTGCTAATGTGGGATAACCAATTATATTTAGCATGTAGCTAATAATTTAGATATGTAGCTAAAAAATTAGCTCTGTACCATGACATTTCGCAGCAGAGCTAAAAATGTTTTGCTACACATCTAAATTTTAGCCACATATATTTAAATAGTGAATTATCTCTGCTTTTGCTACTGGTTTTAGCTACTACAGCTGTTTATCTTCTGGTTGTTGTTTTTTTGTGTGTTTGTGTGAATTGTGCTGCCAGCCTCAAATATATAAACGATGATGGTAGGCGCGGGCGCTCATCCTCTCGGGTGTGTCTCCTGCCCGGCTCGCGGGGACACCGTGGCCACACATAGTCCCGCGGGAGGAGGGACACACCGCGGAGTGGATTAGCGGGTTCCAAGCGGCGGCGGCCGCGCGGCGCGGCGTGGAGGGTGAGTTATGGGGATCGCGGATCGCGAATAAATTGCACACGTTGACAGCCCCGGGGCTCTCTGTGGGTCCAAGGCGCCGCGCGCGCCTGCTCGCGCTCAATGGGCGCTGGGCTGAGCCGCGCTGGGCGCTGGCCGAGTGGGGAGGGCCCATCCATAAACCACTTTCTCCGGTCGCCGCGTGGAGACATCTCTATGACAATCGCGACGCGATAAGTCGCCATGGCGGCCGCCGGACCGATGGTTATCCCCAAAGCGACGTCTCCATAAACCACACGACACGCGGGACCGGCCCGCGGCGGCTCGCGGCACCAGCCAAACCCCAAAGGGGAACGAGACTGACGAGATGTTTATTATATATTTTCCTTTTGCCGTTCATCTTCTTGCTTTTGTGTGCGCGACCGATTCTTCGGATGGTGTGCGGAGATGACCAAATTTCACAGGTTAGTGTAGCCGCGCTATTGCTGGACTTGACGTTGTGTAGAAGCGAGCGGGGGATTTCTTACACGGTCCTAAATGTGGCCTAGCGTGCGCGATGAATGCGCGGGCAATACAGTAAGTTGTGAGGTGGGCGCCGTCCTGGCCACGGGGAAAGGGGCGGGGAAGGGGGTAGGTATAAGGTCACATGATCCACTACGATCCACTGCTGCGTCCAGCAGCTCCTGTGTCCGGCGCCGGCCACGCCCCCATACCCAACCCCCTCCCCCGCCCCCTTTCCTTTGGACTTGCTCTGCTGTCCCCTGAAATCTGAACAGTGTCAGTTTCTCCCGACGCACCGTGCTTGCTCGGATGCTTCGCACTGCTGACACCGGATACGCCCGTGATGAGCCCTCCTCGCTCGGGGTGGGACGTGGGCAGCGAGGGGCACCCGCACCACCGAATGCGCCCGTATGCCAAGTACCGAGCGACCGCCACAGTCTGACGCGGCACCATTTCCACGAATTTAACTCCAAGTCTGTGTATGCGGGCTTGTGTGTGAATCACTGTTCGGTCGCATTCGGCAAATTATGGGAGCTCGGCGCCTGCGAGACTCGGGGTAGGCCGCCCCGCAGTACACGCATGCACTGCAGACGGGATGTTGCCTATCCACCAGGCGCTATGAGAGCTAGCGGAGTGGAGACCGCCCGATCTTCGAGGTTCATAACGGACGTACTTTCTGGATGATCACCACGCACCACTCATAAACTCTGTACCTAGAAACTGAATCCACAATGATCGTTCTGTACTTTCATACATGCGGCCAAAATCCTCTCGACTGGTATTAGGGGGACTAGTACCTGACCCTGCTTGAAACGAACTTTCTTCAAGTATAAGGTATACAGTCCAACCCACATAATCACACTGTTTTTGAAAAATTTACCTCACTATTCTATAGTGATTTACTGGTTCTAATTTCTAACAGTGGTCTTTTACTCTGTTCTTATTATAAGCAGGACCGTAAAATAGAATTTGAATTTAAAAAGAAAAACAGCAATATTGATTCGTATTTTTCTCGGTTTGGCCTGCTACTTCCCCGCTAGGTATGTGCACTTTATGCGATCGCATAATCGCATAATTTTTCAAAACACTTAGAAACGAAAAAATATCGATGGTTTAGGTATGTACATGACCGTCTGAGTTCATTTCCGGACCGCATAATATCGCATAATTTGGCGTGGATCGCATCATAACACACGAAACACATAAATAGCGCATAACTAGGAAAAATATCCAGAAAAATGCAGAATGGAT
>NW_026267680.1:97450-106696 GCF_000697945.3 Frankliniella occidentalis
CTCCCCAAGCGCGCCGCCCGCCCCGCCCCGCGCGCCCCACCGCGAGCAGGCCGCGAGCAGGCCGCGACCAAGGCCCCGTGAGTGAGCCAAAGTGAGACGAGCCGGCCTGAGCCGAGTGACCGCTGCGCTCCGGGAGCGCGACACTGTGTGCAGCAGAGTGAGTGTGTGAGTGAGTAGTGCGCCATCCACTGCTGCTGAATTTTTGGATACTACGAGTCTGAAGACCGGCGTCAGGGGATTCTGACTGGATACTGCCATGAGGTAAGTAATTCGCGCCTTTGGTGCACGTGTGTATGCTATTCTGGATGAAAGAATGCAGCAATCGTGCTTCGTCTGCTCTCAGATAATTTTATCTAATTATCATTAATTTTGTCATTTAGTTTTTTATTTTGTCCATAATTTTTCATCCAGTCGTTAATGTTACTACTGTAGCTGAACACAAAATAGGTAGTATCGTTGCCACCCTTAGTAATGTATTTAAATAGGTAGTTCATTTAACAAGTTCATGTGCGTGACACCCAGACATTTGGAAGGACATTACGAAAGAGCTCACCCAAAAGTGTGTGACGGCTATGTCACGTGCAAGGAGTTTGTTGTACAACTCTTTACACTTTCATTCATGTGTCACACGCTAATTTGCGAATGGCATGGATGTCACGCATGGAAGGACATGATCGTCAAAACACGTAATTGTGTTGAATTCGGCACGCACTTTTATATCAGTGTTTTGTCATCACACGATTTATGTTTGTAAGGCACTCTACTTTAACTGAGGTTAAGAACTGCGTTCGATTTCACTGTAAGGAATGGCTTCCACAGCTAATCGTCTACCCGGCTAATCAAAGCGAACTTTTCGTTACGGCGACTCATAATGAAGTCCTCTAAATACTAGCACGAAACATGTGGACTTATGTCACCTAGCTTGACTGTTCACTCGGCAAACTACGGGAGCTGGGCGCCTGCGAGAGGCAGGATAGGCCACCCCGCGGTACACGAATGCACTGCAGGCTAGATGTTGCCTATCTACCAGGCGCCATTATAGCTGGCAGACGTTAAAACTAGCCGGTTCGAAACGGAGAATAGCGGACGCTCTTTTCTTTCTGGATGACCCTTTAGTCAGACTTAGCTGAACATTTTTTTCGGCGTTGGTTAAAGAAAAGAATGTAACGGTCGCCTTTTATCTTGCATTTGAATGTGATAGTTATCGCCGTCAGCGTCTGTGGGACAACTGCCTCTCTCTTCCTAAATACCTGCCATCAATATTGTATTGGTGTCATCCTACTTAATCGCGAGGCTAAGAGGCCTTTGCCACTTGGTGCGCACGGATAGCGAGACGTACACTACACGCAGACGCGTCTTCTACTTGTTGCACCAGTAAGGGTGCGCTGCGCATTTTATGACGCCCGTATATATTCACCCCCACCCCCGGAGAGGCCGCAGCGAGGGCCCCGTCGTCTCGTCGATTGCATGCGACAGCGAACGCGATAAAACAAGACTCGCGGCCCCCCGGCCCGGCGAGCCTCCTGCGTGCGTGACTCGCGTATGTCGCGGCGAGTGTCGAGCTGTGAAGGAACTAAACGTCGTGGGAAGTGCGCGCGCGGCGCCCGCCCCGCTTGGCGCGGCGTGGCGCCTAACGAGCAGTTGCTGCCGTGCGAGCGGGTGGACCGGCAAGCAACCCCTTCTGCCAGACAAAAGAGTTTGATGGCCGAATAAAAAGTGCCAGCATGTGTGTGTGTGCGCTGCATCGGGTGGGGCGGGAGGAAGGGACTTTCCCCCGTACCGGCCGTATTCACGCAGTGTTGAGTAGCCGGGACCGCCGGCGCTGCGCGGCCGGGGGGACCCTTAGGGTCTTTACGATTGTTCATAAAGTGCCTTTGCATCCCGACCAGGGCGGATAGCGTGGCCGAGAGATCTGCCACTGGTGTGGTGCTGGGGAAGGGGTTTCACTTCCGTAGAGGTGGGGGGCGGGGCGGGGGAGTCGACACCCCGCCCCGCAGTCGGTTACGGTCCCGCGCGCCATGTGGTGCCATGACACACCCGCTTCAGCAGATCACTTAGTAGGCCTTTTGACCACCGGGCGCTCCTGCTGCGGATCTTGGTCTTGGTGCATACGCTTAAAAGAGACTTCCTGTTCATTTTTGTTTGCTGGTTCACCCAAACTGCATGAAATTTACTTAAGCAATTTTTTTGTTCTCGCAGGAACATTTTTCCTTCTCTATACTTTGTTTTGCTGCACGGTTCCAGTAAAAATGCTGTTGCCGGAACAAAAGACTTACAGCTCAAGCAAACATTTTGATACAAGTAAACAAAACCAAGCAGCAAACTTTGTTTTATTTTTTAAAGGAAACGCTCTCTTTTTCGTGAGCCAACAGTAACGAAAAAGTAGAAGGAAAATTCAATAGACAAAAGAATAATAGTATAATTTTCTGCTTTAAATAGAAGTGGCTACGACTCGGGTGTCGGGTGGTGCTTTTGCCACTTTCTCATGCGGTGTGATGTATTTCACAGTAATTGGCGGCGGCGCCTGCGCCCGTGTGGACTGCCACACTTGCGGTGCGTGTGCTGTCACTCACCGGCCTGCAGATATACTGAAAGAAATAACAAAGTGTTGTTACGTTGGTGCGCCGGCCGAGGCACCGGGTGGGCTTAAGTGGCACTATATGAGTGGCTTGAGTAAGTAATACTCTGTAAATAAGGCACTGCACATAGTTTGGAACCGACCTCGGCGTCGCGTACCTGCCTTTAAGAATTAAGTAAGGTGCCTCGGTATATTTACAAAAACAAAACCATTTGCAAACATACTCGAACTGGTGGCCCTACGGTAGAGACAGTCTTGGGAATTGTCTAAAAAATGTGCTGTGGAAGTACCTTTTGTGGACACTGTACGACTAAATATGTGACAAACATCTTCTCCGTGATAATAGATTTGAAAAAATGCAGGCACGAAATTTCTCGCTAAATTTCACTACGAAATTTCCCACTAAAAAAGGGAGCGAAAGGTATCATGATTTTGTTGACAGTGTGCAGTTCGTGCAGCTATTCTGTCCAGTGTATAGTGCGTGTGAAGGAGTGTGTAGTAGGGGCGGGTGGAGGCAGAGATGTTCGCCTCCGTGGCCTCCGGGGCCCCCGTGCGGAGCAAGGGCAGTTGTGTGGAACCAGGCGCAAGGCCACGTAAGGATTCACTTTCGTTCACGGCCAGCAGCATCACCACCACCACCGCCGCCGCCGCCACCACTTCCACCACCAAGCAAGTGGTCTTCACCATCCCCACTTGCTTTATCGATGGTCGTGCGCCGACCCACCACGCCCTGCACCACGCCCCGCGAGCAAGGCGTTCCTCCGGGTGGCCTGTCCGGGTGCTGGCCAGGGCGTGCTCAGGGCGGCTATCGTGGCGGGGCGTGGCGTGCGATGCAGCGTTTCATTGCTGGCTGGGGCGTAAGTGCAGACCTCCCATGCGAGTCGGAGCGCGCGGCTACCGCGCGGTGCGCGTGCCTCGTCGAAAGTGAAAAAAATAAGAGGGGGAAAAAGAAGGAATCGTGACGTTGGAGGCAGGTTTGCCAGGCGTTGGTCGCTCTGCGCCTGCTCCCCCCCCTGATGACACGTGCGGGCTGCATACCCCACAGGAGCTGCGAACCGTGCGGA
The DNA here is from genome assembly GCF_000697945.3 of Frankliniella occidentalis. Classification (NCBI taxonomy): domain Eukaryota; kingdom Metazoa; phylum Arthropoda; class Insecta; order Thysanoptera; family Thripidae; genus Frankliniella; species Frankliniella occidentalis. The sequence goes on from NW_026267680.1 coordinate 101,093, forward strand.
CCACTTAACGCCGGGTATGTCAGTGGGAAAGTCATGCGCTGTGTGTGTGCGCGCGCGCGCTGTTTTGTCCCGATCAGTGAGTCCTAATTGGTGGAGCCATTGTACTTTTTTACTGCCTCCCCCTTCTCGCTAGACGAGCATGTCCATTTATTTAACTTCCGCGTGTACTTCTCTTACATTGTCGTAGAAAATTTTTATTTTATTTGTTTTCTGCAATAATTGATTAATCATAAGATGGGGCACTTTCGCTGCCCGCGCGTGTGCTTTCGGCCACCGCGCTGACGCCGTCGCTGCTCTCCTTGTCCCGTCCCTCATTAGCCTATCGCGCGTGCTCTCTCTCTCTCCCTGTTCCCCTCTCCGTCTTCACTCTCCAGCCCCGGGGCAAAGGCCTCGCACTATTTCCCTCTCTTACAGCTTCATTCCGTCCGATTTCCATCCGTGATAAGACTCAGTGGCGGCGGCGCTGCGGATCTGCGAACCACATGTCGAGCATAAAATAAGGGACGCCGCGGGCATCAAATGTGTTGTTCTTTTTTTTTCCCCTTCTTTACTTTTGCCTTATTTCTATACCGGGTAAAATGAAGTGCAGCAGCAGCAGCGCTTTCCCGGCGGCGCCGGCCGCCCCTGAGCGGCTGCCAAAGTTGAAGCAAAGTGTCGTCTAATTTAGTCAGATAGTCGTTGTTTTTCCTGTCAGGAAAACAATTTCTCGTTCCTGCTCCTCACCTAGTTGATTGCATGGCGATCAGTCAGCGTCAGCGAACCTTTCGTCTCCGCGCGCGTACGTCCTGTGCATGAGAGAAGGGCGCCCTTCTCTCATGTCCTGTGTGAAGAGATGCACGAGATGCACGACGTGCGTTTGCAATGTACGGTAAAAACAATGTCTCATTTTTTGAGGAGAAAGGGAGAACTTTGAGGATCCCCCAGATTCAAGGAAAACTCCTCAAATCTCGCCTCAGATTTTGAGGAACCTCCTTAAAAAATAAGGAAGAGTGACACATTTTTTGAGGAGACTTCCTCGAAATCTGAGGAGCTTTCCACAAACCAAGGGAGTTCCTCAAAGTTTTCACTTTTCCCTGAAAAAATGAGACATTGTTTTACCGTGTGGTAAATTCGCTATAAATTCTGATTATTTTTTTTGATTTTTTTTTTTAAGTTTCCACAAACTTAAATGTAAACTTGCGACCTTGCTATTGGCGTAGTGCAATCAATACGCATACGAGATCTCTCAGACTTGTCTCTTCTCCGGTATTCTTGCCGATTTTTTCCAAGCCCCGGTGCTTTAAGGTTTTGAGAAGTGCAGTCCCTCTGCCGCTAGAGGCAGGGGCTGCCGCCGCCGCGTAGTCCGGAGGCAGAGTGTGACGAATGTGCGGGATCAAGACGTCAGGCTGCGGCCGGCGGCGCCGATGAGGCGCTGCGGTCTTTTCTCTTATGTCAGTCTGGCCTGTCAACGGTTGTGTCTTCTCAATAGGACCCAGCTGGTGGCATGTTTCGGCGCGAAAGTAAGTGAGTGCGCGGGAGCGTATGGAGAGAGAGACGCAGAGGCCCGCACGGTGTACAAGGTATGTCTGAGTCTTTTGAGGAAAAGGAAAACTTTGAGAAACTCCCGCAATTTCAGGGGAAACCGGGGAAAACCTTATATTTTGCGGAGACGTCGAGAGACATCCAGAAGGAGTGTTCCTTAAAGCATGCCCTATTTCCTAAAAAGAAATCAGACAATCAGACATATGACTGGCCAGGCGGTGATCGGTCTGAAAAAATTAGAAATGTGCCGCACTGTAAAGTTTTTTTGTGTTTGTTTTAGGGGGTAGGGGGGATCGGGGTGGCCATTCTATATCGCCCGCTACCTCACCTCGACTGGCGTGTCGATTCGATTTGAGCAGAGGGTCGGGCCAGGCCAGGTCAGGTCACACAGCTGATCGCCGCTAATCTACCGGTCCCGTAAATTGTGGCGGCGGGCTTGGTGGTGGGTGGGGTAGGGGGGGACGTTCCCTCACCTCAACCCTTTCTCCCATTCCTCCTCGTCCTCTTTTGCCCGGGCCTGCCCTGCGCTCATGTCGATGACGCAAATGCTTTTCCCCGGTGAGTAGGCGGATTTCTGAGCACAAACGACGACACGCGGCACGCGAGCAGCGCGCGGGTCCGGCCGACCTAATCCAACGGGGGCCCCATCCCGAGTCCTGGCGCCCCCCGCGGGGCGTCGCGGCGCAGCGCCCGAGCCGTGACGGACAGGAATGAAAGTACGACGTGTGCGCGCCCAGCTGTTCGGGGCAGGGGCGGCCACACATCGCTTTAGGCTGTTAAAACCACCTTGCTGGGAAACGACTGGAAACAAAGTTGAAAAAATGGGAGGGGTCGTCTGATGCACCACCGGGTTGGCAAACGCATACGCCGCCCTTTCGCTTCAGCAGCCGTGCACCAAAAGAAGTGTTAGTTTTACTACGATGTAAATGGGATTTTCTTATCTGAACGTACATGACGTTGAAGAGCCCACCTTACATGAATGACGACGGCCGTTGCTGCTCCTGTACACGCTCGTCCCGTAAATCTGAATAACACCTGTTGGCTCGCGTGCTTGAGATGGAATCAGTTTACAAGCGCTGACTTTTTCCTCTCACAGACGTTTTTTTGGTTTACAATTTATTTAAGTGGCCGTACTGTGGTGGTGTTATTGTTTTTCATGGGTGTGCCTACTCTGGAATAAAGAAAATGCTACTTTTCACTCCTGTTTGGAAGCATCTGGTTTCAGCTTACGGAGACTACACCTCTAGCAGAGTGTGCCCAGCACTTTCTCGGACTGCTTAAAGGGGCATTTGACTGTTGATATCTCTGAAACTGCGTTCAATTAGAGGTGCCACTGGAACGCGGCCTATCGCGACTGCAGGGCCCGGCCGGGAGCGGGTGCTGCACCCAGCGCACCTATGGGAAGCCGAGCCGATAGCTGTTTGACCGTCGCCCGCGTGCCTGTGTGCGTGCGCCTGTGTGCGTGTGTGACAGCGTCCGCGCCGTGCCTCGCCGCGCAGTGAAATATGGCCGCGACTTTAATGACCGCTAAACAAACCGAAATCTGCTGCAGATCGGAAGGGTGCTCCGCCACGCCCCGCCGCGCCGTCCGTGCCCCTCGATGGCACTGAAGTGTCGGGCCGCATCTGATATAGCGACACCTCAACAGTTTGAAGCCGCGCGATGCCGCCGCCGTCAGCGGTCGCCTTAATCTTTCTTTTGCCTATCCTCGTCGCCCCTTTGCATCGACCTTATACCTCAACCCCTTCCCTCTCCCTCTCACTAATTAGACCCCGCTGAGCGAGACGACGCACAATGCGGCAAACAGTTTGAGAGCGCCTCCTAAACGCAACACTTTAGTGCCGTCCGGCCGTTTCTGCCGCGGCGGAACGACGGCGATCTCGGGGAGAGAAATAGAGACAGTCTTGGGGACCGTCTGAAATGGGTTAAAATCTTGATGATGGGATGCTGCCGCGAGCTGGGCCCCTGGCCTGGACCCGTTCACACGCACGGCGGCGCGGCGGGAGGATGGGGCGCGCGGATGTGGGGCGAAAGAGTTTGTCTCCGGGCCGGGCGGCGGGCCGCGCGAGCCAAACGATCGGGAGAGCGCGTGTGGTGCTGCCAGTGGGGAGTGCCAATATGACTGCCGCCCCCCGCCGCGGGGACCTGTGGCGCCGCGCCCCGCAACAAGCACTCCGTCAACGCGGCCGTCGTCGTTCCGGCCAGTAGTAGTAGTAATGGTGGTGGCCCTCCTGCATCCCGACCAGAGGTGCTGTAGCTGAGACATGTAAAACATTAGGTATGACTTGGTACTCGGGGTGATTAGGGATACTTCCATAAAATCAGGCGTACACAAATTTTTGAGTATTTTCTTATTTTCTCTTTCATTATTATTTCCGATTTTTTTCCTATTTTCTTCTGATATTCAATTGTTTTTTTTAGCTTTTCCCCTTATTTTCTCGACTTTTCCTATATTTTTCCTGATTTTTTCGACTGAAGTCCCTTGTTTGTGACACCTTGTGGGTACTTCCTAAGTGGTGGTGGTGTGCTGCCCCTTGCTGATGTTCGGATGCCACACTCTCACTCTCACCTGCACCTCACGAGCATGGCGTATTCTTCGGTATGCTTATGAGGAGTTTTTTTTTTTTAATTAATTTGTCCAGTGTCGCGCGCACTTTTTCCCCCGCGTCCTTGTCCAGGCGCCCCCTACCGTCCGTCTTTATTCTCTCATTTGCACTCCTTATCCTGTCGGGCTCGGTGTGCAGTAAAAACCAACAGGGCGTATTTTATTTGGCGGCCCCGCCATCCGCGCGCCGCGCAAGTGCAGTACGGGCGATAAAATCACCGGCAGCCCGCCACGCCCCACCACGCCCTGCTACGACCCGCCACGCTTAGAGCTGCCAGTGTGTACTTTCAGCTGCTATTTAGATTGGAGTGTATTTTTATCCCCTGGCTGTATACATTACGCGCGGGATTATTTTTTCCTAATTTTCTTTCCTCTTTAGGAAGTAGAAACGCGGTCATCTAAATATGTTCCCGTCGTGGACTGTTTGAGATGCCCTTTTCCTGTTAAATTGTTTGTGTTTTTATCGCTCTCTAATTATTTTGAACAAATAAGGACGAGGGCGCACGGCGCGGCGGCGGCGGCTTTAACTGCGCCTCGTATCCTGCCCGCCGCGCCCGCCTGGGAGAGCTCCTCCACTCCGCTCGCCGCTCTCGCCCTCCCGTGCGTTTGAGTCTCTTCGCGGCCCGTGCGAGTGTTTGTTTGTCCGTCTGCTGGTCGGTTAGTCAGCTCGGCCGGGAGACGTCTTGTTTCCCGGGTAATGTATGGGACTCGTGTGGCGTGGCGGGGGTGCTCGGGTCAGCTCTGCACGCCGGGCCTAACGAACGCGATGAAGTGCGTGTTGTCCGAGGCGCGCACTTCGCCGGTGCCTGACTGCTGGCTGCAAATGGTCGGAAGGACTTATTTCGATCGCCCCGGCCGGTGCGGGGAAATGAAGCGATGCAAGGCCGTTAGTAGTGGAGGAATCCGGACGCGGTGAGTTCATTACCTTTCTTGAAAGACGAACGGTGAGCCTCCCCACCCTCACATACGCATCCGCGTGCCGACCGCGCCGCCCAGGGGTGCAAACTGTGTACCTCGATTGGATCGTTACCAACACCACGGAAAATAATTCATCCCAGGGGAAGGAAACGCAAAAGAGGGGATATATTTTGTTTCATTTGCCAGCAGGCGAGCTGAGTGCTGCAGCCGTATCTTGTTTGTTTGTTTGTTTCTCGGTACGGTTGGTTAGTACTCGGGGCATGGAGTGCAGCCGACCCGGCCCGGCCTGTCGTCGAGCTAACATCTCGATAATGGGTCGATTAATCGATTACCATCGGGCCGGTCAACATGCATCGGGCTGATTGATTTATTATCACCGGGTCGTGTAATTTCGCTCATTGCGATAGACACTCGAGATGTCCGGCGCAGTTCTTCATTTTCGCAAGATCGATCAAAGGAAAAAAGCGCAAAGCACCACGAGAAAAAAAAAAGTTATCCTAACATGGACGTTTGTTTTAATTATGTCTGTTTGAGACGAGCGCGGTTAATTAAAAGCACAG
>NW_026267680.1:106746-107642 GCF_000697945.3 Frankliniella occidentalis
CGTCCCCGCCCGTCACATGCCCCCCTCTCCTCCCCCGCGCCCCCGTGAAATCCCTCGCAGCGCGGCCCGGGCCTTCCGGCGCCCGCGGCACCCGAGTCTGCGTCATGACGGCGGGGTGAGCTGTGAGGAGGGCCCCGCCCCGCAGGCTGGCGTGGTCCTTGAATCATCCTTCCTCTCCATTGGCTTCGATCCTCCTTCCCCCTTCCCTTCTCCTCCTCCGCCTACGCGCACGTCACACACAAAGCAGCCGAATAACTGTTTGCAGCGCGCTGCTAAACGCGAAGGCTCGTCGTAACTCGGGGCGCCGGAGACGTCAGATAAGGCGGTCTATGCGATGGCGGGCCGCGAGATGCGTTTGCAAAGAGGGCGGCCTCTCAAGTTCGGTCCCGAACAGGCGGAGGTGTGGCCGTCACGGCTTCGCCCGGCCAGGGCGACCCACAGTGCTGAGTTTGTGATTATATGGATTATATCGACACCTTTGAGTCAGCTATTTTTATATTTTTTTGTTTATATTTTTGACTTCTTCTTCAAGTAATTCAAAATAATTCAAAGTGAACTCACCCTCGTACTCAAAACATTCTGTGCACCTAATGCGGAGTTTATTGTTTACCCCTCCACTTGAAACAAAGGTGCTAAGCTTGCACCTCGGCCTGCACCTTTGCAGGTGTGCTAAAGAAATATTCTGAGTTTAATGCCTTTGTAAAGGCACTAAACTATGTCCGTGTGTAGATTCCAAAATGTGGAAAACTGCACAACAAAACTGAAAGTAACGGAACAGAGCGCTAAAATAACAATGACCGCCGTCGGCCGTCCTCGGCCTCCTGGTCACGAAACGCCTCCACCGGGTACGCATGCAACCATGATATAGAAAGAGGAGCCCTTTTTTTCGCCCCCCC
>NW_026267680.1:110454-110776 GCF_000697945.3 Frankliniella occidentalis
AATTGGCGCATAATTCGCTCAGAGACGCCACATAAATTACCTCTTTTTTAGCACATAATTTCGGGTTATGAAAAACATAAAGTGCACATCCCTATTCCCCACGTCGAGTCCTCCCACTCCCCCTTCCTCAGCCACAGGTGCGCGTGTCGTGTGGGTGGCCCGCTCGCCGGGGGCAGCTCTCAAGGTGGATGGGCGGCCTACTCGCACGGCGGCGCTCGGCCCTGCGCATGCACGCGGCGCCGTCTGGGTAGGCCGCCCATCCGCCTCGACCGGACATCCTGGAGGGGGGGGGGGGCTCTCTCTCTCTCTCTCACTCACTAAC
>NW_026267680.1:116226-116484 GCF_000697945.3 Frankliniella occidentalis
CAAAAGTCACTAATTTTGTTCCTCGGGGTTTCAGTTTGATTAGTTACCCCACCGGGAACCATCAAAGATGTAAGAGTTAACATTAAATGGTTTTGGGTCATTTTCGTGTGGAAAACGCCCTCTGGCGCCGAAACGGTTCGAGATAGAGCCAAACGGACAAAATTTTGGCCCGAAGGGTTTTTTTTTGTCGAGAAACCTCTAAGAAAGATGTAAAAAAAAGGTTTTTTAAAAGAAATGTTTTAGGCTTTTTGTTTTTGA
>NW_026267681.1:0-6567 GCF_000697945.3 Frankliniella occidentalis
TGAGAACCGAACAAAAACCTCCAAAATCCAAGAAAAATAGTGACTGTTTACACAGCCGACCGCATGGGGCTTTGCAGGTTATGTGTAGCTGGCTGCCGGCTGCTGGCTGGCTGGCTGGCTGGCTGACGGCTGTCCGTCTCCAGCAACGCGCGTAAATTCAAACGTAGCCAGGCTGCTGCGCTGCCTGACATCCCAAAGTGTTGAACATCAACAGGCTAGAAGCTTTAGTACAAAAATATTTAACGCCTTATTGCATACTTAAAAAGAATAAGGACATTTGAAAATATTGGATTTTAACACTTAAGTGTTAAATTAATTGTGCAGATGACAAGTTGAACACTTAAAGTATTCAACTTTCAGGTGTAACTGTTTTAATTTATGAAGTCATGAAACCCGAAGGACAAAAAGTGTGGGACACACTTGCCTGCAGGGTGCTTTTGCTTTAAGTTAACACTCACACCAAATAGGAAATTTGTATCTTTTTTCAAACAAGGCAAACTTTTCTTTTTTCAGGAAGTAAAGCCTAATGTTTGGGAAACTTTAAATTTTGTTCTCAATCGTCCCTCAGTAAATTCTGAATGTTTTAAAAGTCAACGTGGATGTTGGACTTACAACAATTTCATCTCAGCTGGAGTATGGGGAGAGTGGGGGTGGTGGGAAGGGGGGGGGCACGCCGCACTCCCCGCCACGCGCCGCCACCCCGGGCCAGCCCAGGATTGCAGCTGTACTTTTTGTACCACTCATTTTTGGGAGGCCCGGGACCGAGCATGTACCACAAATCCCACGCTCGGAGCCGGAGCGAGCGCCTAAGCTCCGGAGAACAATAGAAAAGTACACCTTGTACCACTGATGTACCTTTCTTACCAGTATTTCCTTCCGCCTCGGGAAATAAATGTGTGTTGGAATCGTTCAGGGCAAGCATCGAGGATACCCAAGACATTTTTTTCTGTCAGTTTCGGTGAAAAAAAAAATGCCACGACCAGGGCTCCGATTTTGCGGTTTTGCCCAAATCGCGTGACAGAAATATGGTCGGGCCGCAGGCCCGACCATCGCCGCCGGCAGGCTGAGCCTGCCTCTGAGCCTGCCTCTGCCGAACGAAGTTGCCGGCGAAGCGAAGCGGAGCTGGCAATTCTGTTAGGCGTAAGGGCGGGCCTGCTTGTTGGCTGAGCGATTAGCGAAGCCTATTACTCCAGTGTTGATCAAAAAGTTTCGCGTCCGTCTGTCTGTATGTCTGTCATCACGATAGTGGAACAGACAGACACTCAGACACACAGACAGGAGGTCGTTTGCATAATCCCGCTGGATAGCTTTTCTAAAGCAGAAGGGCGGGTTAAAAAAAGGGGGGGGGGGAAGGGGGTTAGTAACCCTAGTGTTCAATTCCCCCTCCCCCGGCCCACCGCCTCCAGGCACTCACCTTGTAGTGCACAGCGCTTTCAGGTGCGGCCCCGCACTTCATGTGCCGCAAGTGCAGGCAGGCATCCTGTCTTTGTGCAATGTGCGTGAGCCTTCTTTCTGCGTTAAGTATGAAGGAGCGTGCATTTTTAAGAATTGCGGCCGCGCGTGTCCTGCTGTGCGGTTGCTCTGTGGGCGCGGCACGCAACGCGAGAGCAACGTCCGCCCTTGTTGCAGCGCCGCAACGAGCCGCGGCGTGCGACTCTCAAGTCTCCGCCGGCCTCGGGTTGATGCATACTGGGCGCTCTGCTCCTAATCGGATGAGTGGCAACACCTTTTCAGAGGGATCACCCTTGGGCGTGGGCCATCTGTTTACTGACCGTCTCCGAAAACCGAATTTCTTGTCCTTATTGATGATGCATCATGTACCATGGTCCTGTAACTTGCCTGGGCCAAACCAACCCCAAAATCTGCACTTATTAACCACGAAAGAAAATTGGGAAAAGACGAGCCTTTACAGGCGGATTATCTCTGTGCTGACAGTTCACTGCAATTGTTGGGTACTTTTCCCTGAGTGTATCTGACCAGTTGTTGCGGAGTTATAGCAATCTCCAAACAGAAACTGCAGTGTTAAATTCCTACAAAGCATTCGCTTTGCAGAGCTGCGAAGTATTTTGCTCCGTTGTATCTACGAAGCATTTACTTTGCAATTACAAAGTGATGCTTTGCAATTGCGAAGCAATGAAAACGCTGCAAAGCATCGCTTTGCAATTGCAAACCGTCACTTCGTAATTGCAAAGCATGTTGACTGTTAATTTAGTTTTAGCGGGGTACAGAAGATTAAAGAAACTGAATATGCAGTTATCGGAAATACTGTGACTGTTATTTTTACATGTTCTCACCCACGTCATGCACCGGTGAGATAGAGAGGTTTTCGAGTCTTCATATTTTTTTTTTATTAATAGGGTAGGAATTCACTGGTGACAAGAGAAAGTGGGGTAAGTCCACTTTTTCCGACAATCACTTTTTTCCATTTTTGGATACTACTGGGTAATAGGAACCGTTTGGTATAGTCAAAACTTTCCTAAGTGTCCCTCCTCCTTTGTATTTTCACCATTAAAATACCACCATGGTGACAGTTGACTTTGAATGTTGACGTAAATAACCAACAATCTAGAACATGTTTTGCATAACTATTTGTCTCAGGATTGTTGATGTTACATTAGCCCTAGATAGAGGAAAAGTGAAGTCCATGCCACCTGATTTGACAAAAAGGAGCATGTCCAGTGGTGATTTCTGAGAGTGGCATAAGTCCGAGTGTGATTTGACAGACTGGCGTATGTCCACAAACATGACTTTTGAAAAGGGCGTATGTCCCGGTTGTGATTTGTCAGAATAGCGTAAGTCCTCCGGATCCATGGACATATGCCATTCTGCCAAATCACATCCGGACATATGCCTCTTTGGAAAAGCCTCGTTTTGGACTTACGCCTGTCTGAAAAATTACAACCGGACTTATCCCATATTGTCATTTTATACGTCAAATAACTCCGGTAGTATAAAACTTTCATAATTTTTTTTTTAATCGAGTGTTTCATATTGCAAAACTGAGCAATCCAAGGTATTTGCTTTGCCATATTGTCTAAAGCAGAGATACAAACCGTTTTTATGCTCTCCTGAAAAATCGGGTTTTTGGACACACGACCTTTTCACTTTTCACCAGTGAAATGATACTGGGACAATGCTCGGTCTTTTATGTTCTTTTTTTTTTTCTGAATTTCGCTATTTTTACACAAATTTCACCGTTGCATTTCATACTTTTTAAAAACATTTATTCAAAAAATCATTCAAATTCTGATATTAGCTCGACGCATCTGTGCAACAAAGGCGGATCAAAAAGCGGTCGCTGAACAACAGCGGATCAGGAAGCGGTCGCTGAACAACGACGGATCAGAAAGCGGTCGCTGATCCGTCATTGTTCAGCGACCGCTTGCTGATTCGGCATTGTTCAGCGACCGCTTTTTCATCCGCCTTTATTGCACGGATGCGTCGAGCTTCATTTCTGAACAAATCTGAAGACCATTTTTGATTGGCTGAGCGATAGCGAAGCCTATTACTCCAGTGATGATCAAAAAGTTTCGCGTCTGTCTGTGTGTGTGTGTGTGTGTGTTTGTCTGTACGCACGATAACTCGAGAACAAATTGAGCTAGCGACCTGGGATTTTCAGGGTCGTTTTGTGTCATAAAAAGACAGATCAAGTTCGAAGAAGAGCATTCTATCTCAAAAATTGGATTTTTAAAAAATCAAAAACCACAGGTCCCCAAAATGATGTTTTTTAAAAATATGTTTTTAAAGTTTTCTAAGGGGTGACTCATCAAAGTAGAGCTCTTTGGGCGAAAATTTCATCCGTTTGGCTCTATCTCGAACCGTTGAGGCGCTAGAGGGTGTTTTCGACGAAAATAAGCGAAAAAAGCGAAAAAGTTGACGGGCCGGAGGCCCGTATCTTTGTGTTCATATTTGCGATACCCGACTCGGGTGTCAGCGCCGCAGGCCTAGGTAGATGTATGCCAGGCGCGTCGCAGCGCAACAGTGTTTCGTGAGATATCGCGAAGTCTGTTACGCGAGACGTGGTCTGGCGTACATCTACCTAGTTTTACCATATAAAAAGTCATTTTTTGGCCGACTTTTCATATAAAATGGCACAGGCAAAAACAAACAAGCAGGCCCGCCCTTCCGCCAAACGCAGTTGCCAGCCCTACTTCGCTGCGCCGGCAACTCCGTTCGGCAGGGGCCGGGCCTGCTTGGCCTGCCGGCTGCGATGGCCGGGCCTGCGGCCTGCGGCCCGACCATTTCAAACTCGCGATTTACTGAAGAACATAACCAAATAAATAATGTGACCGGTAAATCGCTTTGCATATTTGGGTAAACTAACTTCTGGTGGGGAGCCTGCGGCCCTAGAGATTTGCTTCTTTAACATGACAAAAGACTGGAACGGGGCAACACCGTGACTACACCCCACCCTTCTGCTTTGCCTCAGAAAATACAAAAAAATGAACCAGCGCAGTTTTTAAATTGTATTGTTTGTCAAATAGTCTTAAAACTTGACTTTTTGCCATTGTTTTCAATATATCCACCTCTAGCGCCGAATCAGTGAAAGATACGGCAAATCCGAGGGTAGTTCCTGATTCAGCATGACAGCAACGTTTTGACTTCACCTGGCAATTTAGCACAGGCCTTACTGGCAGCTAAATGTGTGACACATACAGTTGCTTAATACAAGCCAGGGGCAGGCTGCCTTTAGTCTTGAATAGAAAGAATTGTGTTGTCCAACCATACAATTAGTATTATCACAAGCTAGTCCAACACACTTGGTGATAGGAAATTCATTCTCTTCTTAACAGTTTTTAAAAGCTTCATACAGTTTGGCAGCTAAACAATCTTTTGGGTCAAGTTCTTTTCTAACTATAGGAGAACATTTTGTACTATATTATTTTACATCTTTAATAATGGCTGAGTGGCAGCTTTATCAAATACCTCAATAACATGATCAGATGTATTAATTGCAATATAAAGCTGTGCAAACACAGCTGCAATCCTAACTTCTGCCGTCTTTACATCCTTGTTTTGCTGCTTATATGCTTAGAATTTGGAGAGGTTAACATAGCCTTTAAACTTGGAGTATACTTTATTTGCTTCATATTTTTGATGTGGTAATATCTTGTAGCGTGCCGCTCTAACTCTGACTTGCCGGTAATGAGAAGTTTACTATTGCAAGCTGTGCATATGGCATGTTTGGGGTCTGGCCCAGCCTTCAGCCAGCCTTGGAAGGCTGGGAGTGACAGCCAAGCTACTTGAAAATGTTTTGAGCAGGAAGCTGCCGCTTTCTTTTCAGCCGAACTCAGCTCACCTCGTGCTTTACGCTTTTTCTTCGGAATTATTTGAGAACTTCCACTGGTTTCGTCATTATCACTGGCACTATCCACCCCCAGCTCATCAGACATTTGACGTCCAAACGACATCTGTAAACGGGCAAATGAAAGAAAGGTTAGGACGGAACGCACTTCTGAACCAAAAGACGATGACTGACTACCATAGCTCGCACAATTACCTCGACTGACACTGAATTTTAAGGATTATAAAACTTTTTACTTACCATGCATCAGTCAAACAAAATTTGAAAATGGTTCGCGGCCTCGTTGTAGTTGCCTCAACCGTCCACAGAGCGAGACACAAACACATAACAGCAAAACAAACTATAATCGACGCAGGCATTGCAGCAAACCGCAGGACGACAAACTCTCTGTGGTTGACGCCGACAGCGAACACTCGACTTAGAAATGCCTTAAATTATCGGGTCTCATTTCGCAATTTTTCACCATTTTCGACAAAAATGCCCAAAAATCCCACGAAATACCAAAAAATCCCTGAATCCCACAATGTACAAAAAAATCCCGCGACGTGGGATAAATCCCACGATCTGGCACCCTAGCGGAGGGTCACGGTTCAACACCACCTGTTGCATTTTCGGCCGCATCTGGGTAACAGCCCAAGAATGAACACCCAAAACAGTCGGCTCCCTGCCCAAAAATGTCGCCTCACTATTCAAAAACTACAGGCCGCATCGACCAAAGGTGTATTGACAGCATAGATGGACGCTAATTTTGCGGTTGGCGCTGGTGCGCGCACAGGAACATGCCATCCTTTCCCCTAACTGGATGATGCAGTCCTTTTTGGTGTGCACAATTATGCTGCATCGGTTGGGTCTGCGACTGTCAAAAAAATTGCTAGTTCCTTTCAGAAGATGCCACTAGTGGTTGACCTAGGGGTTTTGGAAATTTAAAAATGGAAGTACATACTCTTAATCAACCTTTAGTTGTCCATCAAAATCAATGCGGCGGGAGGTTTTCACGTTGTGACGATTTTCGCAAACCCTTCATTTCACAGGTCTGCCCGTTTAACTTAAGGTACCTAATGAACACAGATATCACGCAAAAGCGGCATCAAAAACATTCGATACAACGAAAGGCGACCACATTTCCTTAACCGTGGGTTCGTTTCGAAGTTATCAAAAATTGTTAACGTTGTTTTGTTTTTTAAAGTTAATTTTTGAGCTCGAATGCTTATCTTCGAACTCGCTGAGAATATGGCGCCATCCATTAAGTACGTCCGCGGTTT
>NW_026267681.1:6617-8661 GCF_000697945.3 Frankliniella occidentalis
ATTTGGTGTTTTAAAAAATATAGAATGTTCTAACCCAGTGTTTTTGGTATCAATTGCAAGATTATTTTTAGAAATTGTTTCCAGGTAAACAATGTGAAACAATTTCAAAATAATCATCTTGCAATTGATTCTTAACACAGTGGGTTAGACCATTCCATAGTCTTTAAAACACCCAATGTAACTGCCAATGTTTTACTCAAACCATAATTGCGTAAAATCCTTACTAATATATTGAAATGAATCTTTGTCGCTACATGTAATTTTATTTCACAAACAATAACACTACATAGAACTGGTTGTTAACCACCAGTAACAGTTTCAAGAAAATATACTTGCCAAGTCAGAAAAATATTTGGTTGAACTTTACTTGAGAAACGGTTAAGTGTATTACCCAAAAGTGGAATGGCCAGTGATCACCAAACTTGGCACACAGCTTGTACTGAAGGGCCTTGACAAAATTTAATTCGAATAGAAGGCTACTGTTTAAAAAAATTACATTTTTTCTATAAGGATCTATGGGGACTTCCCATGTACGACGGGGCTGTACATGGGAAAAGTGCCTTTTCCCATAGGAAGGATGCATTCATCCCCATGGGCACCATGGGAATTTTACCCTGGGCATACTTGGTGCTGTTGATTTGGTTTTCTTTTCTCTCTGCATCTTCATAAGTGCCATTGCTACTTGGTCTGCGAGCTTTCAAAATCTGTCAAGCATGGCATAGGCAGAATTCCATCTTGTACGACATTCGCACGAGCTCGGCTCGTGCGAACACTGCGAGCCGAGCCCAGGCTCGACCCGCCCTTCCGCCAAACGGAACTGCCAGCTCCGCTTCGCTCCGCCGGCAACTCCGTTCGGCAGAATCCGGGCCTGCTTGGCCTGCCGGCGGCGATGGTCGGTCCTGCGGCTCGACCATTTCTGTCACGCAATTTGCCGAAAAACATAATCAGATGATGTAACGGTCCTTCGGCCCACAAAAATCCGTCGTCCTTAAAATTTGCCCCGTAGAAACGAGAAAGGGATGTAACGATGAGGCACCGCGACTACAACCCAACCTTCTTAGATAACGGTTTTTTGGTTGTGGAGGGAGAGTTTCTGTCCTATTTTGCGGTTTTTAGGCCTTTTTCTACAACTTATTGTTCACTATGACAACTTGTTGCTTATTTTCGTCATAAAAGACCCTCTAGCGCCGAAACAGTTTGAGATAGAGCGGAACGGACGAAATTTTTGCTCACTGGGCTCTACTTTGACGAGGTACCCCGTAGGAGTAAATAAAGAAAGTACTTTTTGGGGGAATTTTTGAACCTTGGATACCCCTATTCACACCCTTAGGGGTGGTTGCCAGGATTGCCGATTTCGTTCTCTAGGAGTGGACCTTAAGATACCCTGAAAATTTCAAGTCTCTAGCACATCTCCTTCTAGTAGAACAGACAGACACTGAGACAGACACACAGACACACACGAGGTCGTTTGCATAAGCCCGCTGCATAGCTTTTTCAAAGAAGGGCGGGCTCAAACCGTTGATGCGCTAGAGGGTATTTTTGACAAAAGTAATCGAAAAACGTTTTGCGCACATGTTCAGTGGTTTAAGAGCCTACAGGTCCCAAAAATGACGTGTTAGTCTTCATGTGATCTTTATCCGTAACTAGTGCGCGAAAACATTATTTCAAAGTGGTTTCCGCTTCCCTATATTGTTCCGAACACGAACCAATTTTTATTGTTTCTGTAGCATGCACCAATTTCGTAATATTTACGTAGTATTAAGTTGACCCTGAATAGTTGGTCAAACCTCACCAGACTGTAAGAGGCAGTTTCGATTTTTTTTTTGTCTGTTAAACAAAAACTGGAGTCATATACAACCCGAGGCGAAGGAAATACAGGTACAAATGGTCGCGCACGACCCGGCTGCACTGTCTGTGCTGTGGGGATAGGAAAAGAGTGGTACAAAGTGTTGCCAGCGAAGAAAACCCCACTCTTACCGCTCATTTACCATTTGTCCCACTGAGGATTACCTCTTGTACCACTCTGCCTGGCGTGCTGGCGTCC
>NW_026267681.1:12791-14198 GCF_000697945.3 Frankliniella occidentalis
CGGTTACTAGTGGTTAAAAACCAGTTTCACATAGTGTTATTGCTTGTGAAATAAAGTAGCATGTAGCGTCAAAGATTCATTTCAATATATTAGTCAGAACTTTACGCAATTATTGTTTTCGTAAAACCTTGTCAGTTACATTTGGTGTTTTAAAAAATATAGAATGTTCTAACCCAGTGTTTTTGGTATCAATTGCAAGATTATTTTTAGAAATTGTTTCCAGGTAAACAATGTGAAACAATTTCTAAATAATCATCTTGCAATTGATTCTAAACACAGTGGGTTAGACCATTCTATAGTTTTTAAAACACCCAATGTAACTGCCAATGTTTTACTCAAACTATAATTGCGTAAAATCCTTACTAATATATTGAAATGAATCTTTGTCGCTACATGTAATTTTATTTCACAAACAATAACACTACATAGAACTGGTTTTTAACCACCAGCAACAGTTTTAAGAAAATATACTTGCCACGTCAGAAAAATATTTGGTTGAACTCTACTTGAGAAACGGTTAAGTGTATTACCCAAAAGTGGAATGGCCAGTGATCACCAAACTTGGCACACAGCTTGTACTGAAGGGCCTTGACAAAATTTAATTCTAATAGAAGGCTACTGTTTAAAAAAATTACATTTTTTTCTATAAGGATCTCACTTTCATGGCCTTTTTATTTTTCCAGGATTTTCTATAAAAATTTTGCTTAGTAAATAAGGGCACGCATGCTGGTTTAATACCCACTCATCCGATATTGTATTACACTCAGAACTTTAAGAGTTCATGTGAAAAATATGTTTAGTTTTAAAGCTATTTAGTACATCTCACTGCAGTCTTTCATAAATAACTGTTCACTTCAAATTGTAATTTTAAATTGTGCATCCACAACTGATAATACAGATGGAAACCTAATAGTCTATAACAGGTAAATATTTTTGTGAACTCACCGCACTTTAAGACTTCGATCTTGTTCATCTTGAATACTGTCCTGCACGTAATCAAAGTTTAGCTGGTTGACATCCTATAAACAGAGACAGATATAATAGGTTAAGCACAACTAAAATTGTAATATTTGGGAAACTATGCAAAAACAAGAACTTCAAAGCAAAATATAGATAACAATATGATTTAACCAGTACAGACCTTGATAGAAAGCTGAGGAGTGTGGAATTCATTAGGTTGGGTCCACTCCTGTTTCCAACAATTTCAGTTTAATCTTCTGTCTTAAAGTATGCCCAAAATTAACACAGCACGTAATATTGGAATTTGGCTTGACCATTACAGAATGCAAGTAGTAAAAATCGAAAGGAAACTGATCTTGAGTGCATCTGCAGGCTGGTGGTTGCGTTTTAGATTTGTTTCGATTTAACATTGTTCCGTCTTTTCAATCACTTTCCCACCAATATATG
>NW_026267681.1:14248-30029 GCF_000697945.3 Frankliniella occidentalis
CCCCCCCCTCCCCATCGAGCTCGGACGTACTTAATGGATGGCCCCTATGTCCTCAGTGTCCTGTTTGTAGGTTTCGGGTGGTAATAAGGTAGACAATAGCTGAAGTAGTGAGATCTCTTTATTGTTTGTCAGACATATTTATGGCTGTGGATGTATTGTGTTGGGGGGTGTAACTGCCAATAGGATTTCCTGTATTCGCAGGTGGCAGGCAGCGCCTTGCCAACTAGAACATCTCCCCTTCCAGTCCCTTAACTTCAAACTCCCATGTTTTGAATGTGAAGGTTAGGGAAGGAAAATAATATGGAATGTTTGCGGCAACGCCTCAAATGTAGTAATTATAATAACGGATGACAACGGGCAGGTAAAGTACCGAAGAACATTTAAACCTTGTACGTGCAGTACAAATAGGGTCAGGTCGGGGAAAAATGAGACACCTTTGAATTGGGGAAGAATGATACACTCGCTTCTCTTGATTGGTTTGCATGCTTTTGGACTTCATTCGTAGTGTTTGGCTGCTGAAAACTCATCTTTGAACATTAGACTTCAATTATTAACCGGTTCTGGGAAGTTTACTCGCTTGTTCTCGTCACGAAACATACCTAATGGGAAGCTTGTCCGACCACCTATACGCAAGGGCTCTAAAACTTTTCTGCGGGGGTGTTATACTTTCAGTACTGCAGCCGTATTCTTAGGAGTAAAGATTAATAAGTGTGCGAGTTCGTTGGAAAGCTGAGATTTCCGCGGTTCCGTGAAGCTATACAACATCCCTGAATTATAATTCTACTAACAGTACGACTAACTATAAGTGCACTTCCGTGGGGAAGAAAGATACACTCAGTTCCATTGACTTAACATGGGAAGCCAATGCGGGGAGAAATGAGACAAAACATGGAGTGGCGCTGTCTCGTTTTTCCCCAAGGCAGGTCCCTATATTATTTGCTGGGTTTTTGCCTGTCTCATTCTTACCAACGGGTGTCTCATTTTTCCCCGAAATGCATGTTGGGGAAAAGACACAAACTATTTCGGATTCTGCATACACCACGGGTTGCGGTACTGAAATAACGCTTTAATTTCATTACGTAATGAAATTTAAGCGTTATTACTAGTACTAGGGTTGTGTTTCATTGACCAGACGCAGGAAAACTCATCAAATAACCATTTAAATACTAGATAGGACAAAAGTTATTGAAATGTCTCGTTTTTCCCCTACCTGACCCTACTGGTAACACCAGCAAAACCATCACCTTAACAAAATTACAAAATTGAATATTATTCCAGGAATTTGGTTGGGAGCCGTACCGGCCTCCCTCTCCTGGCAATCGCCCTGATACGGCCATGGGCGTGTTGGTTTGGACGCCGCCAATCCTGATCAGGGACGTGACGAACTTGACGTCGATGACGTCGAGGAGGTTGGCAATGGGGGCCAGGCTCAATGTCCTCCCCATCCACCAGACGTCGATGACGTCGAGGAGGTTGGCAATGGGGGCCAGGCTCAATGTCCTCCCCATCCACCAGGTCCATGGGCTCAATCTCCAGATCCACACACAGATGGGCCTGCCTGGGCGGTACCTATAGACGCTCCTGCTGAGGGGGGTAACACCACAGGCCTCAGGCCTCTCGAGAAGACTCCGGTACCAAATATGAGCTAAAACTGTGAGTGAGGGGGTGTCATCGGCGTGCTCGGGAGGTCCCCGTTGACGTCCTCCGGACTGCCCAGAAGGCTTTGGCACCACCTGATTAAAACTTGGTGCCCAGTACTAAATTCTAGCTTAAACAGGGCGTAGTGCCCCGGTCGCTCCATGAAATTGGGACCTCTGGCCTCACGAGAAGACTCCGATACCAAATTTAAGCTGAGTCTGTGAGGGGGTGTCATCGGCGTGCTCGGAAACTCCTCGTTGACATCGTCCGGACTGGCCGGAAGGCTTTGGCACCACCTGATTGAAACTTGGTGCCCCAGTACTAAATTCGAGCTTAAACAGGGCGTAAGGCCCCGTTGGCTGAAATTAACTTTTTTGGTTCAATTTGACTAAAAAAACATTTATAGCATCTCAATGGTGATAGCTAGAGCAAAACTTTTGGCGCAGGAGGTCTTATCTCAAAAAGTTACACCTGGGAATATGTTTTTATTTTTTTTCAAAATTAACAAATTTTGGTTATTTTCTAGGGCTTCTAGCTCCTCAGGAAGGTCTCGACCCACCCTTTTAAAAAAATAGTATCAGGAAGTGTAGTCTTTTCCCTAATCAAACCTGCTTCCGAAAGTTTTCTAGGATTTTTTTAAAGCAGTTTCCCCAAAATATTTGAAAAAGTCCTTTTTGCATTTTTGACCCTTAAGAGGCCCCGTGGACCAAATCCGAGGGCTGATTTAGAATCCTCGCATCATTTTCATCCAGCATCAACTGTGACCTGCCTTTCAGAGGCCTCAGGTGCTGAAAAACTGAGATTTTTTAAAATAACTAACATTTTGGTGGGAAAATGACCCAAAATCACAACTCCTTCAATATTTTTTTTTAGGATGCTGGTTCCAGGTCTCAATGTCTTAGATAGTGGTCTAGAAAATGTGGTAAAATTTTGGGGGAAATCGTGGGCTGGTCATGTAAACCGTTGTTGGTCTTAAATACGTTTCCTCAATGGCGTTGGAGTTTAGCATGGAGTTCTTATCGGAGAGAAGTCCAAAAAGTGACCGTTCTGTTTTCAGCTGTCTACTGAAATTTTCGGGCGCAAAAGGATTTGGGAATGCAATGTACACGTACAAACGAATCCGGACGCGTGCCACACTTTATATTCCTCCCCGACAGTCCTCAGCTGGAAAGTCTCAAAAAGGCGAATTACCGGCAATGAGTGATTTTTGCGGTTAGAAGAACAAGAAGTTCCAAGATGGCCGCCACGGACCACAACAAACATTCAACTGTTTTCCTGAGCTGCCACAGGCAGCCGCTCGCGCTCGGGAGCCCCAATAACCTACCTATTGGTATATCGAGTGTGTTGGAGTCAAACTTGGTTTTGTTTGAATCAGAACAAGCAGGCCCGGCCCCTGCCGAACGGAGTTGCCGGCGCAGCGAAGTGGCCTGCCGGCGGCGATGGTCGGGCCTTCGGCCCGACCATTTCAGCCTCGCGATTTACCGAAGTGCATAATCAAATACATAATGTGACCGGTAAATCACTTTGCATATTTGAGTAAACTAACGCGTCCGGTCCGGTGGGGGGCCTGCGGCCCTAGAATTTTGCTCTTCGGACATGACAAAACACTGTAACGGGGCAACACCGTGACTACACCCCACCCATCTGCTTTCCTTAAGAATTCAAAAAAAAAGGAACCCGCGCAGATTGTATATTGTCGATTGTATATTGTTTGTCAAACAGTCTTAAAACTTGACATTTTGCAATTGTTTTCAATATATCCACCTCTAGCTCCTACGGTTAAGGATACGGTAAATCGGAGGGTAGTTCCTGACTCAGAATGTGCTGTTTTCGGGGGGGTTCTCCCTACGACATTTTACGATTGGACGCCTCCGTGTACGTCTTCATGTGAAACGTGGTCATTTCCACCGTATTTTCGTCGAAAAAAGCACTCTAGCGCCCAAACGGTGCAAGATAGACTCAAACGGACAAAATTTTCGCCCAATAGACTCTACGTTCACGAGATACCCATTAGACGACCATAAAAAAAGTATTTTTTTTTTTCTAAGGTTTTGGACCAAACCCTATTACTTTGTTACCCCCTTTTACCTCCTTAGGGGTAGTTGACAGGATTTTGGGGGGGGGGGGTTGACAGGCGTTCCGTTTCCAGGGAGTGAACCTTAAGATACCCTGAAATTTTCAGACCTCTACCTCATCTCCTTCCTCTTACACGCACGACGGACGGACGGACGGACACGAGAGCGGTTGCATAAGCCCGCTTTAATGCTTTTTTTAAAAGCAGAAGGGCGGGCTAAAAACGTGAAGAACACCATGAAAACGATATCGCACCTTTGAGAATGCTATTTAGTATACACTGTTATTCAACGAATGTGACGTCACATTCGTTTCAATGTAAATCGTGTCACGTTCGTTGGAATATTGTGTCACATTCGTTTCAACATGAACTAGCTTATCAAGGGGGTATTTGATCATAGATTCACGTTCAAACGAATGTGACACAATATTATAACGAACGTGACAAGATTCACATTGAAACGAATGAGACGTCACATTCGTTGAATAACAGTGTAAAACTACGAAAATTGCAGCCGTTTCGCGAAAACAGTTGAATGTTTGTTGTGGTCCGTGGCGGCCATCTTGGAACTTCTTCTTGTTCTTCTAACCGCTAGAATCACTCATTTTAGCAAAATCGCAGTCCTACAGCTGTGGACCTCTTAGGCCAAATACAACGTAAGGCACATGTCCGGATGCGTTTTCTCGCGTACATTGCATTCCGAAATGGTCCCGTCGAAAAAAAATCAATTGAACGCTAAAAATAGCAAGATCACTTTTTGGACTCATCTCCCAGAAGAACTCCATGCTTAACTTCAAGACCACTGATTACCCTAAAGATGCACTCGTATCAAAAAATTCCTTAAGTAAACAGGTCTTAGATTTTTGCTTAGAACACTTTGCAGCCCGAGCCGGTATCGATATCTCAAAAATTGACATATCGCTGTACCTTACTCTACAACAGGCTTCCGCGAGGCACGCCTGTCCTGCTGAATTTTAACGTTGGTTTGCAGGACCTGAGGAACATTCCCAAGATTCACAACCTGTGGCTCAAGATTCTGTGATCTGGTAGGCACACAGGTGCGAACCATTCGACTCATCAGAATTTGTGATGATTTGTGAAAGGGGCTTTATTATATTCTCTCAATCCATCCAGGTAATGTGTGCCACTTTTATAACAATTCCGAAGCAATTTCTTGGCTGTGTGTTGTACTCCCTTCTCAGTTAACCCATTACTCCGTTGGTATTCTGGGAAGCTTGTGACAATGCTCTGCCTATGCTCGATACATACTCTCTACACTCATACGAATCCAATGGATTATTATCCCCAAAAATTATATCTGGGATACAATGAGTGGAAAAGACCTCAGCACAGTTATGACAGCTGTTTGATTGACTTGCTAGCCTCTTTATCTCTAGACATTTAGAATAATTATCAACCACTGCCACGTAAGGTTTCTAAATTCCAAGATGTCTGCACTGACTTTTTGAAAGCACAACTCAGGAATGGTTTGTGGGATAAGGGTCTCTCTGCGATTGGCTCGATTATTGCGTTCAGAAGTTCTACAATCTCCTAGTAGAGTTTGTATGTCATTTGTGATGCCTGGCCAGTAGACTGTCTAGCTCGAGCCTTAGTCGTGTCGATCCCCAGATGAGCAAGATGAAGTGATTTAAGCATTGTAGGTCTGAGTCACTGTTAAAAAAACTGTAGCCAATTACAGTGAGCATACAGTCCTAACCGTATTTTATTTTACGGTCAGACTATATTTTATTTAACGGTCAGGAACTGTATTTAATTTTACGGTTGAACTGTATTTTGAAATACAGGCCGGACTGTTTTTATTTTTACAGTCTGGGCTGTTACAGTCTGGACTGTGGTTCAGAATACAGTTCGGCCTGTATTTTTATTTACGGTCCAGACTGTAAAATAAAAACCGTAAAAGGCCGTTATAGAGGACAAAATCTACAAAAACCCATTTGAAATTTCCACCCACAAGGTCTAAGATTACAGTCCGACTAAACCTAAATTTTACAGTCCAGATTGTAACAGGTCAGCCTGTACATTTGAATACAGTCTGACCGTATTCTACAAAACAGTGCAGACTCTTACAGGCGGTAACAGGTCGGACTGTAAAATTTAAAACAGTCCGACTGTAAAATTAAATACAGTCAGGCCAATATAAAAATTTATTGGCCATCCTGTACGAATTACTGTAGTTTTTTTTTAACAGTGGTGAGGGGGGCACAACGACATTATCCTTAAGTATGACCAAACCATCTTCCACGAAGAGGTCACCTTTTAATTTAGAATACGGCAGAGCTTCCTGAGAGATTCTAGCCTTGTCACACGGCTGATAACACTTGGTAACTAACTGTTAACCTTTATCTTTGCCTGTTTCGGCTCTAAGTTCAGCCACCACCTCAGGGGAGATGGGGAGATTAAATCTCACTTCGTGAACAACCTCAACCATCTGAGGATCATCATCAACAGGATCCTCAATGTAGTTTGGGGACAACAGATCAGCGAGGCACATGTACTTTCCCGGCAAAAATTCTACCGTAGGAGTGTACATCACTAACTTTAATCGCATTTTCTTTTGCCTATTATTTGTTATTTTATGAACTGGTTTCTGAATTATAGACACCAGTGGCTGATGATCTATTTGAAGGCATGAGGCTCGCGCGCAGGAGGCTCGCGCAGGCTCGCGCAGTTTTGTGCGAGCCAGCACGAGCCAGGTGTCTTATGCAAAATTCGTGTCCCTTCGATATCGCACAACTCTGGAAGGGACCCGTAGATTGCTGAGGGTGCCAGGCTCCCGCGAGCCAGCTTCTGGCTCGCACAAAACTGGGCGAGCCAGCGTCGGCCAGAATCTGGCTCGCGCGCACAACTCTGTGCCAGCATCTCCTTTTCTACTTAAGCATAATTACACTTACTGTCCGTGAGTTTCCTAGAGGCACTTGACACCAGTTGGTTATCCTGAAGGACTGCTCCCAGACTAGACTGGCTCGAGTGTGTCTGAACTACCACGGCCTTTGTGTGGTCAAAAGGCACCAACACAGGGGCATTGCTCACGCAATCTTTCAACTTTCGGAATGCTACATCATGGACAGAGTTGTGCGCTTTGGCCGAGTGGGTTTGTGCGCTGTTCCCTGGGCCGCATGGTCGCTGGTTCGAGACCGGCTCGTGCCTCCAGATCCGTCCCTTTTCGCGACTGGCCGAAGTTTTTGTCGTTATTCTGTCGTGAGTTTGTCGTTAAAAGTGTCAGATTTCACGACAAACAAAGGTACGCCAAAACTACGGGACGTTCACTGTTAAAAAAAACCCTACAGTAATTCGTACAGGATGGCCAATAAATTTCTATATTGGCCTGACTGTAATTTTACAGTCGGACTGTTTTTAATTTTACAGTCTGACCTGTTACCGCCTGTAAGAGTCTGCACTGTTTTGTAGAATACGGTCAGACTGTATTCAAATGTACAGGCTGACCTGTTACAATCTGGACTGTAATCTTAGACCTGGTGGGTGGAAATTTCAAATGGGTTTTTGTAGATTTTGTCCTCCATAACGGCCTTGTACGGTTTTAATTTTACAGTCTGGACCCTAAATGAAAATACAGGCCGGACTGTATTCTGAACTACAGTCTACACTGTAACAGCTCAGACTGTAAAAATAAAAACAGTCCGGCCTGTATTTCAAAATACAGTTCCTGACCGTTAAATACAATATAGTCTGACCGTAAAATAAAATACGGTTAGGACTGTATGCTCACTGTAATTGGCTACAGTTTTTTTAACAGTGTTGGATTGTCGCTGGCTGTCGTTGCTGTGTCGTTTTTTGAACGATTTTTTTTGACGTATGTTCGACTTAAGATTGCCGTAATTTTGCCGTGAGCAAACGACAGACTTAAGCCAAAATAACGCCGCATTCGGCCACACCAGAGGCCGGAATCCGTGCCCGAACGGGTCCCACTCTGAGCGCGCACCGTGCGCAGTCGGTGTGCGAGAGAGACAGAGCGAGAAACCCGAGGCAGCGATAGCGATGTACCGAACCTTGCCGAACGAACCCGAGCAAACGGGACCCGTTTGAGTGGCCGAGCTTCGGCTGCCGGTCACCTGAGGGCGTGGCGTGGCGCTGGGCTGACTTCACCTACGCGCCACCCGCCGCCACGCCGGGCCTGCGCCGGCCCAGCAAACGGGGCCCGTTTGGAGATCGAGACTCGAACCCTGGCCGTATGGCCCCCTAACTCCTGCGCCAAACATACGCCAGCTCTGGCGTCGGCAGTAGAACGGAGGAAAAAAAAGAACGAGCGGGAGTGAGTGGGACCGGCGCAACCGAGCGGGCAGCAGCTCCGAGTGAGCAGCAACGGGCAGCATTCGGGCGCCGATTCCGGTCTCTGAGCCACACGGGCTTCAACTCCCAACCGGACGTTTCATGCGAAAAAACGGAGTTTTTGTCCTTTTTGAGACTTTTAGGCCCTTGATAACATCTTGGAACGTCGGGGTGGCTGTTGCATGGTCGAGTAGTCACCTCTGGCAGTAAAGACAACCTTTTCGGCTCGACCGACCCAGCGGACACCTCCTAAGTGTGTCCCAGACTTCAATTTTTGTTCTTTTTTCACTAAAAATTAGTGGTTCTACAACATTTTTAGCCCGCATTCTGCTCTGAAAAAGCTATCCAGCGGGCTTATGCAAACGACCTCGTGTGTGTCTGTGTGTCTGTCTGTTCCACTAGAAAGAGATGTGCTTGAGACTTGAAATTGTCAGGGTATCTTAAGGTCGACACCCCCCCGCAGGCCCGGCCCCTGCAGAACGGAGTTGCCGGCGGAGCGAAGCGGAGCTGGCAACTTCGTTTGGCGGAAGGGCGGGCTTGCTTGTTCTTTCATACCCCTTTTCAGCGCCTTAGGGGTGGTTGCCAGGATTTGCTCTAGGCGTTTCGTTTTTTAAGGAGTGAACCTGAAAAATTGAAGTCTCTAGCACATCTCTTTCTAGTGGAACAGACACACACAGACACGAGGTCATTTCCATAAGCCCGCTGGATAGCTTTTTAAAGCAGAAGGGCGGGCTAAAAAGGGGCCATTGCCACTTGCTTCTTACAGATGGTTCTCAGAACTAAGTATCTCAACTAGACGCCTGGCGCTCAATCCTTACATCGCCGAGGGGCCCCGCGCCCAGAAAGGGCCAGCTGCGCCTAAGGCTTCGTGTGCCCAAATCTTCCCACTTCGCTGCGGCGGCAACTCCGTTGGGCAGGGGCCGGGCCTGCTTAAGGCCCGACCATTTCAGTCTCGCGATTTACCGAAGTGCATAATCAAATAAATAATGTGACCGGTAAATCCGAGGGGGTAATCACTCCGTGAAAATGCGTACACCTCAACTTTTCACTTTTCCACTTTTATTCACTCTTTTACCGTTTTACTAAGTTTACTTCATTTCTATGCCTATATCCTCTCTATTTGATTCATTTTTGATCTGATCAACGTACGATAAGTCACTTTTGTTCACATTTTCTTTCAGTTTTCATCGCTTTCACTTTAACTTTTATAGAAATGTGTACACCTACTTTCTGTAGTGATTACCCCCTCGGGTAAATCACTTTGCATGTTTGAGCAAACTAACGCGTCCGGTCCGGTGGGGGGCCTGCGGCCCTAGAAATTTGCTCCTTGGACATGACAAAACACTGTAACGGGGCAACACCGTGACTGCACCCCACCCCTCTGCTTTGCTTAAGAAGTAAAAAAAAAGAACACGCGCAGATTGTATATTGTTCATTGTATATTGTTTGTCAAACAGTCTTAAAACTTGACTTTTTGCAATTGTTTTCAATATATCCACCTTTAGCTCCTAAACGGTTAAAAATACGGTAAATCGGAGGGTATAGCACCTGACTCAGAATGTGGTGTTTGTTTTTTTGTTGTTTTTTTTGGGGGGGGGTACTTCCTCTGACATTTTACGATTGGACGCCTCCTTGTACGTCCTCATGTGCAACGTGGTCATTTTCACCGTCTTTTCTTTGAAAAAAAAAAAAACACTCTAGCGCCCAAACGGTGCAAGATAGAGGCACACGGACGAAATTCGAAGGGGTCTACTTTCACGAGTTACCCCATAGGGAACCATAAAAAAAATATGATTTATGTCCAGGAGTGACCCCTAAGAAAGATACCCTGAAATTTGTAGACCTCTAGCTTATCTCCTTCCTCTTACACGGACGACGGACGGACGGACAGACAGACGGACGGACACGAGAGCGGTTGCATAAGCCCACTTTAATGCTAAAGCAGAAGGGCGGGCTAAAAATTACTAGCTACTACTTAAAGATGCCGCTAGTCGTTGATCTGGGGTTTTTTAAAATTTCGAAATGGAAGCACTCGACAAAAAATCACAAAGATAAAATACGTAAAAATAGGAATTTTTTGTTATTTTCTTTTGAGCTTTGTAAATTTTTTTTCGAGTTCTTTCATTTCAAAATTTTTATAACCTCCAGTTCAACCACTAGCGGCATGTTTTAAGAGTAACTATGGAAAAAAAGAATTTGCTCCCACAACTAACGATTTTGTTAACATAGATATAACAAATAATAAGATATTCCGGAGAACAGGAAAAGAAGAACAGCACGAATAACAAAGGGGCCTGTGATTCGTCGCTCAAGTGGAGGGGGAGACCGGGCGACGAATCACGGGCTAACTTGTTATTCGTGCTGTTCTTCTTTACCCGTTCTCCGGAATACCTTATTTTTAGCTGCAGGAACAAAGAATTAGCTATGGGAACCGAAATTCTGTGACCACGCTGGATGGTAGCTAGGCCGTCTGGGAACACCTCGGGAAAATATTAGATTTTGTACCACCAAGGATAAAAATGTCCCGCCCTCCAATGTCGGCTCAGAACGTAAGTTACAAGGAATTACCGCGCTCTGAACCGTTTTCAGAGGGCTGCAGCTTCGTCACCTTGGTGGTACAAAATCCGGTGACCACGCTGGATGGTAGCTAGGACGTCTGGAAACACCTCGGGAAAATATCAGATTTTGTACCACCAAGGATAAAAATGTCCCGCCCTCTGAAGTCGGCTCAGGTCGAAAGTGGCCAGGACTTTTCGAAAAAATGTCCCGCCATCTTTTGATATGTTGTTCTTCAGGTCCTAAAACGCATTTCTAGGTGGTTAATTTTACCGAATTTTTCCGAATTTTTTTTTTTACAAAATGTTCACTACGTTTTGTTTTCTAGCCAACTTTTTTTCTGGCCAATTTTAGGCAGGTTCTCAGATATTTGATGCACCCTGGAAAGGCAACTCGTCAAAATAAAATCCTGGCGGTAAAATTTGTGCCCTTTGGAACTGAGGGCCTATCTACGACTCTGCCTTTTGCCCGACTCGGGTGTCAGCGTCGCAGGCCTAGGTAGATGTATGCCAGGCGCGTCGCAGCGTAACAGTGTTTCGTGAGATATCGCGAAGCCTGTTACGCGAGACGTGGTCTGGCGTACATCTACCTAGTACATAGTTACGACTACATAGTGTACGTGGGTACGTACAATGTGTACGTAGGGGCGTACATAGTATGCCTCGGTTATGAATGTTGACAATAGGGTATTCTGCTGCAAGCCAACCGGAACCTAAAGAAGAAAAGCATGACTGCTCTGTCTGTTTCCCTCTGCGCGCTCATTGGCTGACCGCCACAGCCTCGCCATTTTTGGCCAATCAGCGTGCAGGAGGAAACAGATCGGGTAGTCATGCTTTTCTTCTTTAGGTTCCGATTGTATTGTAGCGGAATACCCTGTACTACGTTGCTAAGCTCAAAATAGTACATAGTCAGATCAGTGTGTACTGGAATGAAAAGTAGCCTTTGCATGCCACTGCCCACGCAAGTGAATTTACTGACATTGCAAATTTTCCAACGTGGGCAGAAAAGGGTACATTCCGCACCCGATTGCGAATTTCCCCACCCTGACAAGGGGTGGGTGGAACAGCACTGAATCTGGATTGGTGATGAACTATGTAGAAGTACGCCAGACCACGTCTCGCGTAACAGGCTTCGCGATATCTCACGATAGGCCTTTTGACCCAAAAGTGACAAATTTTGCTCCTGAAGCTTTTAGTTTGACGAGTTACCCCACCAGAGACCATAAGATATCTGAGAAAAAACATTACAATGTTTTGGGGTGATTTTCGTGCGGAAAACGCCCTCTGGCGCCCAAACGGTTAGCGATAGAGCGAAACAGACAGAATAGGGTATTCCAGGCTATCAAAAACGGATGTAGGACAAGAACAAGCAGGCCCGCCCTTCCGCCAAACGCAGTTGCCGGCTCCACTTCGATGCGCCGGCAACTCCGTTCGGCAGGGGCCGGGCCTGCTTGGCCTGCCGGCGGCGATGGTCGGGCCTGCGGCCCGACCATTTCAGTCCCGCGATTTACTGAAGATCATAACCAAATAAATAATGTGACCGGTAAATCACTTTGCATATTTGGGTAAACTAACTTCCGGTGGGGGGCCTGCGGCCCTAGAGATTTGCTCCTTTCACATGACAAAAGACTGTAACGGGGCAACACCGTGACTACACCTCACCCTTCTGCTTTGCTTCAGAAAAATACAAAAAAAGAACCAGCGCAGCTTTTACATTGTATTGTTTGTCAAACAGTCTTAAAACTTGACTTTTTGCCATTGTTTTCAATATATCCACCTCTAGGGCCCAAACAGTGAAAGATACGGCAAATCCGAGGGTAGTACCTGATTCAGAATGTGTTGTTTTGGGGGGGTACTTCCTCTTCCATTTTACGATTGGAAGCCTCCTAGTACGTCTTTATGTGCAACGTACTCATTTTCTCCGTATTTCGGTCGAAAAAAGCACCCTAGCGCCCAAACGGTGCAAGATAGAGTCGAACGGACAAAATTTTCGCCCAATGGCTCTACTTTTACGAGTTTCCCCTTAGGAGACCATAAAAAAAATATTTTTTTCCTACTTTTTAGACCAACCCCTATTTCTTTGTTACCCCCTTTCACCCCCTTAGGGGTGGTTGCCAGGATTTGCACCAGGCGTTTCGTTGTCCAGGAGTGACCCCTAAGATACCCTGAAATTTTCAGACCTCTAGCTCATCTCCTTCCTCTTACACGGACGACGGACGGACGGACGGACGGACGGACACGAGAGCGGTTGCATAAGCCCGCTTTAATGCTTTTTTAAAAGCAGAAGGGCGGGCTAAAAAACTCACTGACTTGTCTGTTTCCGTGATGACTCTGATTGGTAGAGCTGATCACGTGCCACGACGGCGTTTCAGGTATGAAAAACTGTCAGGTCAGTTTCGAGCTTGCCTCCATATTTGAGAGGTTAGAATCGGACCAAACTACCATGGTAATTTCTCATACTGAGCAGACGGAAACAGATCAATCGGTGAGTTTGTTCTTTTACACTTCCGTTCTGGATAGCCTGGAACACCCTATTTGGTCCACAGGACTCTACATTGACGAGTTACCTCTAAGAAAGATGTTCAAAAAAATCTTTTTAGAAGAAGTGTATTGGGCTTTTGGTTTCTGATTTTTTGACCCGTCAATTTTTCAGCCAGATGGCTCAAAATCAATACAGTTCCTCCTTGTTATGATACAAAGTTACAATAAAAATAAGAGCCTTCTAGCTCAAACCTTTTTCGAATTATCGTGCGTACAGACAAATAGACAAACACACAGACACGAAACTTTTTGACCACTTGGAAGGAAGGCAAAGTCAGCATGACATCAAAATGATGGCAAAATGACTTCTAAAGTCAACGTAGGGGACCATTTCGACATCACGAAGACGTCAATTTTGACCTTGAAGGTCATTTTGATGTCATGCTGACTTTGCCTTCCTCCTTGGGAGGCTGCGCTATCGCTCATCCAGTAAAATAGAGGGGATATATAGGCATATAAATGAAGTTAACATTGTTAAACGGTGAATAAGTGAAGGGAAACTCACGAAAAAAGAATGCAAGTGAAAAAGTGAAAAGTTGAGGTGTACGCATTTTCACGTAGTGATTAGTCCGATTAGTCCCCCGGATGAACCTGTGAGTCATAGTCAAGTTTGAAATTGATGAAGTACTTACCTTGCAGGTGGAGTACTTCAGTGATTTACCGAAGAACACGAACTTGGGTTTCTTGAGATGCAATGGCCTTTACCACGTCCACTTGCTGTCCCTTCTGCTGGGAACTTTCTGAAGAAGTACTGAAGTCGTCAAACAGGTATGTAGAATGTAGACTGGCCTCTCATGACCTTGGATTTGTTGTGAATTTGAGTGAAGTGTCCGCAGTGGGTTTCACTATTGTGGCAACAACCACCTTCGGTTGTTCCACAGTGGGTTGTAGTTCCACCACCCGGACAACTTCTACATACTTAGTTCCTGTCTCAACTCTGGCTCTCTTTGAGCATGGTCAAACCCACCACATTTGAAGCACTCTTTGCCACAGGCAGGGAAACTTCGGGATCTATGGCGGGTGTCACATTTAGTACAATCAAAGGAAGTGTCAGGTTGCTCCTCCCAGCCACCCCAGTACCCTCCTCCGCGGAAGCTACCACGTTGCCTTGGTGGGCTATAGTGCCCACGATAGGGAGCCCCTATGCCCACGTGACGGTTGACCCCGGAAGCTAGAATTATTGTGATGTTGACCACGGTGCTCAGCACGGCCTCTGGGAGCACCACGTGAGATCTGATCTATCTTCCTCTTATTTGACTTCTTCTCTGTTACAGTTTCAACAGATGACTTGCCAGCCTCATCTGCTGATTTGCACAAGGTGTCGCTGTTTTTTGCTAATGCCTCAATCTGAGCCATTGTAAGACGTGCATTGGCTAGTACAGTCTTCTTTTGTTCGAGGCCATTTGTTTTTTCGAGGATGTGTTCCCTCATCAACGAATCGGCCACATCCCGATAGTCACAATCTTTGATCAGGAGCTTCAGATCCAGATCTGTGTACCAGTTCATGAAAGGCTTACCAGGCTTTGTCTCCTGTGATTAAATGCAGATCGAATTCTATATACGTCTTTTTTTTCCTTCACATACGTGCGGAAGGCACCTAGGACTGCTTCATAGTTTTCGCTTAAATCAACTTTTGTTATGTTCTCTTCAGGGCCAATGTTCCTAGAAATGAGGGAATCCTTGAAACCAATCTATACTTCTAGGCCCTCACGCCCTGCCTCCTTCATAAGTACGGCCCGCACTTGTTAGCTGGCGCATCTACTCGTTTTGGATCAGCTTTAATGAAGATGTTGAATCGCTGATCAAAGGCATCCCAATAGACCATTCCGGTAAAGTCGAAATGCAGAAGAATGCAGGGAACAAGAAAACGGAAGTCCCATGTAAAAACATAGTGATCTCCGTGTTCTTCTTCCTCCTATTCTTCTGCATTTTAGCTTTACCGGAACACATTAACACACTAAGCCTCGAGAAGAATTATTTGCTACAGTGGTCATAAAGTGGAAAGCTAATCACACCTACAATACCAAAACACGATTATTTGCTACACTAAAACACAGTGGCAGGCTAATCACACCTACTATGGGGTATCAATTTACTTCGGCTGCAACACAAACTCAATCACTGAGTAGACTCTAACATTAATCCAAGCTTCAGAACAACAAAAGTCTTTAGTACCAAAAGACAGTTCATGAGAGCTTCAATCAAAAGTCTTCCACATTAATTCAAACGTCAGAAACAACAAAATCTTCATGTACAACAAGAGAGTTCAAGACCGTTTAAATCAACAAAAATACCCGTCGGTATTACCAAGATCATCCAGATCTCAAAGGCCACAAAAGCAATCAATGTAGCGGATAGGATTTACAAACATTATTAAAACCAAGTTGGCCTTACCCGGAATTAACATTTAAACCTAACCTGCCCTACATAAAAGCCCAATGGAGGACCTGCGCGTAAAGAAGAACAGAAGGAAGATGGCCGCTGCGGCGGGTGGTGGGGGTAGGAACATAACAAAACCTCATTTGTTTAGCAGAAGTGGCGTGGCGCTATTTCGAAGTGTGGACGTATTATAGCACCAAACATATTGTAAATTTAATAATAAATGTTGTTTACGTGTCAAATATTAATTTTGTGATAATTTAGAGACAATGGTCCACCAAAATAG
>NW_026267681.1:30079-40997 GCF_000697945.3 Frankliniella occidentalis
AAGTGTGGACGTATTATAGCACCAAACATATTGTAAATTTAATAATAAATGTTGTTTACGTGTCAAATATTAATTTTGTGATAATTTAGAGACAATGGTCCACCAAAATAGCGTCAGTTTCTGAACGCGTCGACTGCTGAACAAATGAGGTTTTGTTATGTTCCTACCCCCACCACCCGCTGCGGCGGCCATCCAGCAAATATAATCTTCCTTCTGTTCTTCTTTACGCGCAGGTCCTCCATTGATAAACCCGCCCAGAAGTAATCACACCTTGCACACAGTCAGACACCCTTCAAAGCCAGATGTTACGCTAACAAAGCGACAAGATCAAAGATAAATAATTACACAGCGCAATACCAAAGAATGCAGAATGAAAATTATTTGAACATAATTACAACTCAAAAGTAAACTCAAGAAGACGATGTTAACTAAACACTTATTGACGTTCACAAAGAATGATGATAAATCTCGAAACAAACATATCAATGCCAATGCACAAAACAGCGGGCAGAGGGACTACTAGAAGCCATCAAAAGACAATGACTAGCACAGTGCACAAAGTCAGCTAACATCACAGCAGCAAAGCACAATGTCAATGTAGAATGACATACCGAAATACATACATACAAAACAGAAGTCCAAAACAGCCCATTGACCCACGTTGGGCGCCAAAATGTAACGTGTATTAATCGTTACCACGTGAACTACAAACTGGATCAGGCGACTAGCTCACTGCAGGCCGGAGAGGGGGTGGGTTGTGACACGAAATTTAAAAAGGGCGCCAAGAGCCGAAGCCCTGATTATGACCAAAACCCGATGTACAAGCTAATCACAGTTTGTTGAACTTGGGAAAAGAAGCGCCAAGGGGCAAAGGCACAAACACTATCGA
Organism: Frankliniella occidentalis; assembly: GCF_000697945.3. Lineage (NCBI taxonomy): Eukaryota > Metazoa > Arthropoda > Insecta > Thysanoptera > Thripidae > Frankliniella > Frankliniella occidentalis. The sequence continues at coordinate 30,969 of NW_026267681.1, forward strand.
CTGTCGGTGACAAGAGAACAAGGCTAGAAAGGCACGCGGCCAAAAACAGTTACTGCAGTACACACACGTACACAAAATCCGGACTAGCCGACACACAATAACATCTCATTTTAACCTCTCACACGGACAGAGCAAAACACCGAATGAAACTAGAAGTGAAGTAGAAGTCAACTTGAGTAGTACCATACTTGATTCAAACTTGTCCCGCCAACGCGTAAAAACCCAAGGTAAAGTAGGCCCTAAAAGTTACAGAAAGTTACATAAAAGTTATAGAAAATAAGTTACACAAGGCTCGAAAGACAATGTAAGTCAACGTGGCACAAAGGGCCAAGAAGCTTACCGGGGACAAAGATGGTGTTGAGTGGAGCTAGGTCGGAACGCCCGGGCCGGTGGTCAGGTTAGCTCTGACACACCGACGCCGGCGGCCGACCAGCTGGACTCCGGAGGGGAAAGGGGGGAGGGCAAAGGGTGCAGAGAAGACGACCCCGACGCACAGGCAACGCCATCCATCGGCAATCCGAGGCAGAGCGTACAAGGGGTTGCCTATGCGCCAGGCGCCAGTGCTGGACCGCGAACCCAAGTGACACAAACCGTCACATAGTCCAGGTGGAGAGTTCGCCGTGGTACTTGGGGTGGTGGGGTGGGTGGCAGGTGGTCCACCTCGTCCGCCTCGCATCGCGCGTACTTCTTTCCGCCTTCAAAATCAATCGAAGCTTTATCTGTAGCTAGCAGTGGCGGAATTTCGACCCCTCTTGGGCCGATATTTAGCTTCGCTCGCTCCGCGAGCTCAGCACCACGGTGTAGAGAGACACACCGTGCTCAGCACCTAATTTCATCGATCGGGTCCCGTCCGGGTCTGTAGGCTGCCCTGCGGGTGCCGTCTAGTCGAAGCGGGCCCTGTCCGGGTTACGTCTTGTTTTAGGGGCCAAGTTCTTGGTACAAAGGATAAAGATTGTGTAGGATGGTTTCTGTTAATATCACTGTGCTGTAGGGTGTTTTAAAAAAAAAATTGATTTCGACGAGTCGTCGATTATTAGGTGCGTATTGATCGTCTGATTCCAACGCCGTGCCCCCCGTTGTTCTACGACATCGTTTACCCACTGCGCAACGTGTGTGAAAATTTCAGCCGCTCCGCTCTGTTTGATACCGCGCGCCGCCTTGCTCACCTTGCGCGGCACGGCACGGACCGGCGAGCCGGCCAATGCGCGCCGAGCGCGCCGGACTGGGCGGCCGGTCCGTGCCGTGCCGCGCCAGATCTCTGAGCTGCGCGCTGCATCCAAACGTCCGCCCGGCGCGATTCGGCCGGCCATAATCGTAAAGTGTCTCTAGCGCCCACAGATCTAGTGCGCTTAGTGGTCAGAGTGGTCGATGACTTCGGGGATGGGTAAGGCTTCATGCAGGTACTCGCGATTTTTTTCTGCGATCAATCCTCCCCCACCCCCCTCACAGTTTGTAGTCAGCCAATTTCTTTACAGTGTACAGGGTTGGGTGCGGCCCACTGCAGCCGCGACCCTTCCGTTGTCTAAAGATAGCCATTCAGAACATACCCTGAAATTTTCATATCGATACTAGTACCCGCGGCGTTACAGTGGCGCGAGAAGGAGCGAGGAGGTGAGGGCCCTTGACGCGGCTGAAAGTTTCAAATGCGTTGCGCAGTGGGTAAACGATGTCGTAGGACAACGGGGGGGACGGCGTTGGAATCAGACGACCTAGACGCATCTAAAAATCGGCGACTGGTAAAAATTATTTTTTTTTGAAACACCCTACTGTGCTGTCACTCTGCAGTGAATAACAGTCTGAGACTCATCCGAGTCACGTCCGAGGTTAAAACGGTTGCCACACGAACACACACTGATCGACCAGGAGGTTGACAAACCTTGAATTTTTTGCTGCCTGCTGAGATCTTCGTTGCAAAATGCTGGTCCCGTGCGTGTACAGACAGACGCGAAACTTTTTGATCGTCACAGGAGTAATAGGCTTCGCTGATCGCTCAGTCAACTAGGTAGATCTACGCCAGACCACGTCTAGCGCCCTCTTGAGTCTCCGAGTGACCTCAGTGTCACAGTGACCTATGTGACAAGCGATGGAACTGTCACTGCCCGCGGAGGCGGAGGGGTCAGCACGTCTTCATGGTTATGTTTTAGCTTTCTGCAACTATACTTTTACTCTCAGAATCGAACAATCGGTCATCATTTTATAACGCACATGGTTGACGTCGTCTACATTGGTCTTAGACAGCATCACACATAGCATTCCTTTATTAATCGCCATCTTGGTTGCCCGAAGTGTACAGTGCCTTAATAGGCAAAATCAGTTTTGGATTTTTCTATGATGAAATGGATGACAAAGACCTTTCACCTTGGTTCTCTGGCACACTCTGAATTAATACTTTCAAAAAGGCATGACAGACATGTCAGAGATCTCTGCCATATTCTTCATTTTCAAAAATATCAAAAACTGATTTCACTCATATGCACTGTTTGCGTATCCAATGTGTCGGCGAGAAAATGAATGCTAACCGCTGCTTTCGAGGAGCGTCCAGGACTCTGGAAACGACCAATACGAACATAGGACACTACTTTGAGCAGCTGCTTGTCGATATTGAACTAGTGTCCGGATTTACCCCTACTTCGAGTTTAATTCCGGACAGGCTTTCTGTGACACTCTTAGGTGCATATGTGCAGGCAAAAAATCTTTGAGGGACTAAAAATACGTGTCTTGATGTGCCATTTTTAGATTCCGTTGGAATCGTATCTCGAAGCTTATAAATGAAACGGAGAAAAAACGATCAAAAATGTCCGGAATTAGACATTTTGACGGTAAAAATAAAATCACAACAGTGAGAAAAAATAAAATAAATGTGATAAAAGAAGTTTTCTTACTATTAAAAATCATCATGTTACAATTACTAGAGCTGAAGGGAATTTACAATTGCAAATAAACTTAGTTAGGATTAGATGAGCCACTCTTTTCAGTATTTGAGTCAGCTTGATAAGTTTCTTCTTTGGATTCTTACTACTCACCTTCTTTGCATTCTTCTTCTGCTTCTGCAGTTCATTATTATGTTTCCTATGGCAGATAATACAATGATTGACCTTTTAAAATTCTAAAAAAAAAGAAAAGAAAAAAAAAGGAATTATACATTGCATAGCGACATGTCTGTTCATAGCACCACAATATGTTTTACAGTGTAATCACGAGATTGCGATAAAATCATACACCGTAGCGTAGCAGCGAAATTGCACCCCTGAGGGAAAATGTCGGGTGAAATATGCCTCGGCACTCTATGCTTAATGGCCGACCAGAAAAAAACGAGTAGGCAAAGGGCTTCAGTAACGCTAAGCTAGTAAACTTACCTTCTAAGGCAAATAGTAGTAAACTGCACTACGTGAATTTTGTAACTTTCGTTTCGCTGTTACCCAGTCACATTCGAACTGTAAAATGAAGTCTTGTACAAGACCGGCTTTAGAAGTGTTTCTCAAGGCTTGCTGAGGGTATAATCCGAAGTAACACGTTTCTGCCACGTTATCTGTTTAATTTATGTCTAAAAATCATTTACTTATCATGTTAATGGGAGAAACCTGGCTTTTATTTCGATCATTCCAATCTCTCACTCTTTTGGCAAAATTTTGTGTTTTGATAGGACAACTCTTTTCTGGTCTAATGCACTGTGGCCTATTTTTGGCGTGAGCCCTGGAGACTGAATCAATTTCAGCAAAATTCTTTTCATCGAAAAACGAAATAACAGTTATTGAAAAATTTCCATTACCTACTTTCTCTAAACAACCCAGGTCCCATTTTGAAGCTGCTGTTGAATGACGTACCGACAGAAGATTCGGCAGCACTCACAAACCTGCAATAAAACATCATGAGAAGTTAGTGTACCATACACAACACAGGAACCGTACTTATCAGTTATTTTTTGTCTATCTACTCATCTCATATGTCGTAAATAAATGAGTAGTTCTCTGACCTGTACTGCTCACTACACAAGTTCTCCAGTTTTGGTGAACACTTAACGTGGAGCCAACGAAGATACGTCGAACAATAGATCATTTCCCATAATTTCTTCTGAAAATGGCATACTGGTCTTTTCCGCACTTGGCGCACAGGATCGTCATGTCCGCTGCATACTGAAGAAGAATGGTCTGTAGTTGTTTTCTGAGTTCTATAGGATCGAGTTCCAAAGCTGCACCCTGGAAGCCCAACTGGATGTATGTATAATAAATTACGTACAACCCATAGTTAACCTGGTCACTCATTTTTTACTTGGGGCAGTACGGAAAAAGAGGTGCGATTGTCCATGCATCGGTGTTTATTTTTTTTAAATCTAATTGAATTTCGTTTCTTCAGGAAAGCTATGAAGTTGTTAAAAGTTTTTGGTGACTGTACTTGAGGCCGCAGGGTGATGGGTGCTAGGTCAGTAAATGTGAATGTCTTGAAGTTAGCAATAGCTAGTTTCCATAGTGGCATCCTCTCTCGTAGGACATGAGAACAATTCTATTTACCATTGAACGGGGTTGATGATACAGCTGGGTGATTCTCAGAATACGGGCCAATTGGGAGCTCCTAAAATTTTTGGCTGAGCGATTAGCGAAGCCCATAACTCCACTGACCGGAATAGTTTCATTCTGTTTGTTTGTCTGTCCGCACGATAACTCCAGGAAGAATTGAAAGAGCGATCTAAAAATTTCAGGGTCGTTCTGTATCATTGGCTGAGCGATTACCGAAGCCTATTACTCCAGTGATGATCAAAAAGTTTCGCGTCTGTCTGTGTGTGTGTCTGTTTGTCTGTCGTCACGATAACTCGAGAACGAATTCAGCTAGCGACCTGGGATTTTCAGGGTCGTTTTGTATTATACAGAGACAGATCAAGTACGAAAAAGAGCAAAAAAAAATCAAAAACCACAGGTCCCCAAAATGACGTTTTTTAAAAATATTTTTTTAATGTTTCGTAAGGGGTAACTCATCATAGTAGAGGCCTACGGTGGAAAATTTCGTCCGTTTGGCTCTATCTTTAACCATTTAGGCGTCACAGGGAGTTTTTGACGAAAATGAGCGAAAAAATGTACAACCCTGCATGCTTAGTCGAAGAGACGGAAAGTTGGCGCGCCGGAGGCCCTTTGTTTACATTTTTCCGCTACCCGACTCGGGTGTTAGCGTCGCAGGCCTAGGTAGATGTTTAACAGGCACGTCGCAGCGCAACAGTGTTTCGTGAGATATCGCGAAGCCTGCTACGCGAGACGTGGTCTGGCGTACATATAGCTAGTAACAATTGGCTGAGCGATTAGCGAAGCCTATTACTCCAGTGATGATCAAAAAGTTTCGTGTCTGTTTGTCTGTCATCACGATAACTCGAGAACGAATTGAGCCCGCCCTTCTGCTTTGAAAAGGCTACAGCGGGCTTATGCAAACGACCTCGTGTCTGTGTGTCTGTCTGCGTGTCTGTCTGTTCCACTAGAAGGAGTTGTGCTAGAGACTTGAAATTTTCAGGGTATCTTAAGGTCCACTCCCAGAGAACGAAACGCCTACGGCTAATCCTGGCAACCACCCCTTTGGTTGTGAATGGGGGTATCCAAGGTTCAAAAAATCTCACAAGAAATAACTTTGTTTTAAGTTCTTCTAAGGGGTAACTCGTCGAAGTGGAGTTCTTTTTGGAAGAAAATTTCGTCCGTTTTGCTCTATCTCTCACTGTTTAGGCGCTAGAGTGTCTTTTTAAACGGACCCGTTTCTGCCAGACAGTTTGCGCCAGGGGGGAGGGCGTCATGGTTCAACACCACCTGTTGAGCAGATCCACACCCACGCCTGTGTACCAGAGCAACAATAGACACCTTGCTCTCTCAATAGGCAGCTCCCCGGGCGGGCTGCCGAGCGCTCATGCCAAAAATTGTGTTCAATTACAAAACTAACTCATCAAAGTAGAGCCCTCTGGGCGAAAATTTCATCCGTCTGGCTCTATCTTTAACCACTTAGGCGCCACAGGGAGTTTTTGACAAAAACAAGCGAAGAAATGTACAACCCTGCATGCTTTGTCGAAGTGACGGGAAGTTGACGGGCCGGAGGCCCGTATCTTTGTGTACATTTTTGCGCTACCCGACTCGGGTGTCAGTGCCGCAGGCTAGACTGGCACTTAAAAATCACTTTTTAGATTTTTAAAGGTCCTAGGGTCAGACTTTGTTTCTTTGGATGAAAAAAAATCTATTTTTTTCGGAGACCGATCGGACACATTTTAGTGCTGCCGCAACGGCCCTGAAGTTGATTTATTTTCAATAACGACACTAAGTCACATAAACGTTAATAACTACCCTCCTCGATGTCCGATCGACGTCCGATTTTGACCAAAAGTAGAGTATTATATAGAGCAACTCTCGTGCAAAGCCACCCCGCTGTAGCTCAAATACTTTCGGAGTTATGGCCGTTGAAAGATTTTGGTCATTTTTAGTACCTTTGGGGAAATGACAAAATTTCACTAAAAAGGACTTTGACCGTCGTCTTTTGCTCTTAAAAATCAGCCAATGGTCCTCTAGCGGTAAAATCGTGTTCTGATTCCGAATCCGTCGATAGATTTGACGGATTACATCGTCTTTACTGGCCTTGAAAACTTTCATTTTATTAGGGGCTTATGGAGAACTTTTTTTCCAGGATGGCAATAAGACAATAAGGACAATAAGACAATAAGGCAATAAGGAAGATGTGGCGACTTAATGTACGCTCAATCCGTCGGTCTTTTCAAAGGAACGTACTTTTGACGTACTTTTAGCGTCTGTAAGGGACGTTAAAAGACCATATTGAGGTCACGTTCACTCAATGATGAAACTCAAATATAGCCTCCCACACCTTTTAATTGGTCTTTTGTTTGCTCCACTAGTGTGTTGTACTCATATTTTACATCCAGTCATCCCCAATTTACGCGTTTGAGTATGACTGGAACATTGCAATAAATAACTTGTTTTTCGCCCCGACACTGCTCCACAGATGCCCAACCTCATAATGTGCCCTTCTAAATTAACCCCTTATTACATAATTCCTCATGAGGTCATTACAACGCGTTACCTGTACCTAAAAGTTATTAAACAAAGGTCAGACCTAAAAAGGGGGATACGGAGTGCACAAGTCAGAAGGTACTAATTGAAGCATTACTAATCCGGGGTTGCAGATGCAACGACCTGCTAAGCCACAAAAGAAGCAGCACATCAAAACCTTCCTTTTCATCGAAAGGGGGAATTGATATGACGCAATCGTGCCTGTGTGGAGGCAACACGGTATTCACAATGCAAAAGCGTACAAGCCAACTTGCGAATTTGAAGACATTTTTTCACGATGACGTAGCTGGAGCTCTGCCGAATGCTTCGGGGAACATTAATAGTCCCCACACAGAGTAGTACTGTGGGCGTAGAATTGTTACTCTACCTCTGCCCAGTTTGACGTCAGTGCAAACATTGTGAACTCCGTTATTTTTTGAAAAAGTTAGTGAGAACGACTTTGGTCGTCTCCTGACAAAATATAGAAAAACATTTCCCCACATAATTCATTCCTTGCGTTCCCTGGATATGTCACTCCAGAACAGAGTCCGCAAAACGGGCTCACTCCCACTGCCTGCTAGCTGGCCAGGGCTGCAGTGTCGGCTAACTGTCGCCGAAGCGCACCGAAGGTAGCCGAAGCACTATTATGCGCGGGAAATCGACAAAATCCAGCGTCCGGTGACACCCCGCCGCACACCTCTCCTCACCTCTCGCCCTAGATGGGCTGCGGAACTGCCGAGCCCGTCTGCGCCCGTGGCGGGCCGGGCCGGTCTCATAGGTGACGGGCCGGGCTCGACACTCACCGCTCTTCGCTGCAGCGCCGGGAGCCCGCGTGAGTAAACCCGTTTGCAGTCTGCTCCAGAAATGCAATCTGCCTTAGACGACTATTCCCTTAAAATTGTCCGCAACTTTGCTAAAGTCCGCATGAACTCCGACATTGAGAACGTACTGGGAGCTCACATTTTGACCATTTAAAGTGCTCTAGTCACCCACCGTTGCAGTCTTCTTAGGTTTTTAGTGTTGCACCAGGTAATGAAAGAGTTTTCGAGTATCTAGATTTTAAAACCATACATAGTTGTGAAGGGCCGCGGAATCTAAATGGCCCGTATTCTGAGAATCACCTAGCTCCTCTGAAATCATCTGGATGTGGGGATTCGCACATACATCCTCTCTTGGCTTCGCGATTGAATATCGCAGCGTCGATTAAAATGGGACGACAATCCCGCCAGCCGCTGAAGGGCGCCGCCGTGACAGTAGGCTGCCCACCTGACGCCGGAGTCGTGCCTGAAAGGGGAGGCCGTCCTGACTCCTCCGGCTCACGGGCAAGGCGCTGATGGACTTCATCATGGGAAACCTTGAGGGTGAAACCGTCCTGCAGCTGCAGTATGTAGATCTTAGAACCCCAACATTCCTTGAGAAATCCGGCCTCCCAAGAAGCCTTACCCTTCTGGCGGTGGAGGGCCCAAACCAAGGTGCCTGGCTGCAAGGGTGGCTCCGCGGGGTCTAGGACAACTCGTCCTGGCCGACTCGTACCCGGCCCAATACGCCTCCCCGTCCCGACCCAAATAGCCCCTATCCTAAGTCGCCCCCATTTTTAGCCCGCCCTTCTGCTTTGAAAAAGCTATCCAGCGGGCTTATGCAAACGACCTCGTGTCTGTGTGTCTGTCTGTCTGTGTGTGTGTGTCTGTCTGTTCCACTAAAAGGAGATGTGCTAGAGACTTGAAATTTTCAAGGTATCTTAAGGTCCACTTCTAGAGAACGAAATGCCTACGGCAAATCCTGGCAACCACCCCTAAGGGTGTGAATGGGGGTATCCAAGGTTCAAAAATTCTTCCAAAAAGTAATTTTTAGCCCGCCCTTCCGCTTTGAAAAAGCTATCCTGCGGGCTTATGCAAACGACCTCGTGTGTGTGTGTGTGTCTGTCTGTGTGTCTGTCTGTTCCACAAGAAGGAGATGTGCTAGAGACTTCAAATTTTCAGGGGATCTCAAGGTTCACTCCCACAAAACAAAACGCCTACGGCAAATCCTGTCAGCCACTCCTAAGGGGCTGAAAGGGGGTATCGAAGAAAACAGGAAAGGCCAAAAAAGTTAGGGAAAATATATTTTATTATGATCTCCTAAGGGGTAACTTGCGAAAGTAGAGCTCTTCGGGCGAAAATTTCGTCCGTTTTGCTCTATCTCTAACCGTTTACGCGCTAGAGGGTCTTTTTAGACGAAAATAAGCTAAAAATTGCCATAGTGAACAATAAGATGTAGAAAAAGGCCTAAAAACCGCAAAATAGAAAGGAAACTTTCCCCCACCCCCCCAAAAACGTCTTCAAAGCAGAAGGGTGGGTTGTAGTCGCGGTGCTTCACCGTTACATCCCTTTCTCGAGTTTTTGGGGCAGACTCAAAGACGACGGGTTTAAGCAGGCCGAAGGCCCGCTACATCATTTAATCATTTTCTTCAGCAAATCGCGTGACATAAATGGTCGGGCCGCAGGCCCGACCATCGTCGCCGGCAGGCCAAGCAGGCCCGGCCCCTGCCGAACGGAGTTGCCGGCGGAGCGAAGCGGAGCTGGCCGCAGGCCCGACCATCGCCGCCGGCAGGCCAAGCAGGCCCGGCCCCTGCCGAACGGAGTTGCCGGCGGAGCGAAGCGGAGCTGGCAACTTCGTTTGGCGGAAGGGCGGGCCTGCTTGTTGTATTTAAAGTGGCAAAGTTCATTTTGATTTGGTAAGATTGAAAAGACTAAGACACTCAGAAGGCAAGACCTACATGTCACATCGCCATCGCGCTGTTCACATTGCCATGCGACGTCGAGCTGATATGTGACCAGCGCACAGTGCGCCAAACCTCGAATAAGATGGACAAAATTACAATTTTCACTTCATGAGTAGATTGATTTTCCTTTATGGGTCAAATTTACTATGTCCAAACCTTCTAAATCTTATGTTCTTTTCTTTTTTCGACACTCCCTTTAAGGTGCCCCCACAATGAGCGCGAGGCGATGCCGGGTAGGCGATGCCG
>NW_026267681.1:48607-54448 GCF_000697945.3 Frankliniella occidentalis
ATATTGTGTTGTGTTTGAACCACCTTGCCCAGGAGAAAACGACAACTGGTTTAAAACAATATTTGCTTTATTTGTTGAAAACATAAAAGCTCTGATAAATTTTTCTGCTTTTAACAGAAATACAAATTACATAAGTTGAGTTTTAAGAAATAGTACAGAATATACATACTTAGCTTACATCACATTGTAGGAACTGAGTATCACAATTATATTTCTAATAGATAACTTAATCTAAGCGGAAAGGGTTTTAAAGAAATGCAGTGCTTCTGGTGACAAGGCCAAGACTTCATTTACACACACTGGTTTACTGATGGTGGCAACATATTGGTCAATATTTTTGTATGTGTGCACTGTTGTTTTTATTGGTGCCAGTTTACCATCTGTTACAACCTTGTATAAGGTGCACAAACACCCCAGACCTCTAACTTTGTTAGAATCTGTGGGTGGACTTGTAGGGGCTGTTTGAAGAGTGTAAGACCGTGATTTTCCAGTCAAATAAGAAAAACCAAGAACCTGACCAATAACAAAGTACGATGACTGTTTAAAAATACACCAGTCCCCCTCTTCAACTTCTGCTCGCTTGCTAGGTGAGATGTGATTGTTAGGAGAAGTTAAGTCACTGAAGGAGAAGCAAACAGCTTGACGCACTTTCTCCAACCTGTCAGTGCTAAGCTTTGCTCTTGTCTTGACAAGCACCCAACAAAACGTTGATTTTCGCATACAAGTGAACCCTCCTGATGTTTTTTTCAGAAATACATAGGCACTGTCTGGTGACAACCGCTCACTTGAGTCTTGCTGGTCCTGCAAGTCTAGTTCTGATACATCAGTAGGGGTTGGAAAAGCAGCCAAAACATCAAGTGGGACACTGTCTTCATCAATCGTGGAATAATAATTAACATCAACTTGAGATGGGTCATCATCGTCATCTTTAAAGTTTCTGCATGAAGTAACATACTGACGCACTCTGACCAAAGATGTATTCATGCCATACTTTATTCCAAGCTTATTCAAACAAAGCACAACATCTTTTTTGGCCTCAGTAGCAATGGTGCAAATTTCATCATCAGTAGGCATGTAAGCATTTTCAAGTTTTTCTCTTGAAAGAATATGCATTAATTTTTTCCTTTTTTCTTTTGGGAAAACTAACTTCTCTGATAACTGAGCAGTGACATGGTGAAGCATGTCAAGCAGCCTCACTTTTGAAAGGAATTCCTTTGTACAGAAATTAATAACCGTGGAAAAAGTAGATGTCAGAGATCTTGCCAATCTGAAGAAACTTTCGCTTGGTTGGCTTGAAAACAAATGAGTTATGAAAAATTCAGATTTTCCCTCATCCCTGTATCTCATGAGAAGTATAGTTATAGCATGAGTAATGATCTCCACACAGAGATACAAATTAGATGTAACAAAATTTTCCATGTTGTACGATGAATGATTCATGAGCCAAAGCTTCCAATAACGAAGAAAAAATGTACAGTACCATAATTTGTACAACCGTTCAGATGGTGAGAGACTATCATCCAAGCATGCCTCAATTAGATATCTCATTGAAGTCAAATATACTACAGTACCTTCACTCCCAGGAATTTTAGTTGTCCCTGGCATTTTCCCTTCAAGAAGATTGGTTACTCGTTCACTGCAAATCTTAAGAGATGAATTAAAATTCATTTTGTCTTTCTTATCAATGTCATTTTCTGTAAGACCATGCTCCACTTTGTTCACTGATTTGATGAGAACCCTGACATGTGACTGAGATGCTATAAAATTTCCTATTGGTAACAATCTTGATGGATTCAGCTTAGTTCTAAATTTGTTTGCCGTGTGAATGGCATCTTGAATGGCAATATAATTGGGGCAAGCAGAAGCAAAAATCAGTCCTTCCAATGTTCTTTAAAATATGTTTTTCCAAACATGAGTGAATGCATGGCACCCAAAAGCTTAGGATCACCATCAGAAGCATAGCATTCCACTGTAATACCAATTTTAAAAAGTTCCTCATGCATAAACGCCCATCTTTTGTAAACATGTTCAGAATTAAAACAGTTGTCTGTTCCAAACAATGACAAACAAAATGCAGATGCACCTGCTTGCAGTGGTTGAGCAATGATGGCATAGCCTGTTGACGCAACCTTTCCATTCTTGAAATGATTTGCTATCATCGCAGCTGAAGTGGCGGGGAAACTTCTTGGAATAGGAGTACCATTTTCTTTCAGAGGTAGCACTGGCCCTATGATTTGGTTGGTAGGACGATCATAGCAAAACTTTTCTTGAAGGCGAGTACCGTCTTCAGAAATAACCACTCTGAGAGGGTAATTATGGTCCAGAAGGAAGTCCTTCAGCTCCTGGAACCGAAACATACCTTCAATAATGGGTTGAGAAGAATTTTTAAGGACTAGGTTAACAGTGCTTACGGAGGGCAGAGAATTTGGCAAATTAGCAACTAGAAATTCATATATCATTCGCCCCCCTATAATATACAAGTAAGCTGCAAAAAGCTTAATTTCTTCCTCATACCGTTGCCCATGGTTCTTTTTCAATGAGTTTTTTTGTGCGGTTTCCAATAACATTTTTAGAAGACAGGAAACTTCAAAGTTAGGAAGACAAATATTATCAATAGTAAGTTCTTTACATCTAGCTTCCAGAGCACTAATCATTTCTGTATTGGTTTTTAAGGTCATCTCAATTTCATTCAAAACAGGATAAAATGAAGTCAACATTGATTGGCCCTCTATGGGCTTTCCTAATGCATCTCTTCTTCTCTGCAAGCGGCTATACTTTTCATTGTTACTAATTAAACCCGTTTTAGCAACACTGCAGTTTTCCCTCACAAAAAAATCCCAATCACCAGCACAGCGACCATTACCTGTAGTACGAGCTCCTTCTTCATTACTAGTAGAATTGTCAATATTCTCAGAGGTAATATTTTGAGTATCTACTGTATCTTCACTTTCACTTGCTATTTCAGGTGTCTCTGATGAGTTTTCACCAAAAAAATTTTGAGCGACCGTCCCAGGAATCTTATCGTCACTCTTCTGGTGTTTAACCATGTGTCTGTTGAAGTTTGACAGAACCCAGGTACTTTTCCTGGCCCTGAATGCAGATAGATTGCTTGAGCAAATTGGGCATGTAATTGTAGCAGCCAATGATGAGTCACCTGTTTTCAGTACAGTTTTAACATTTACATTAATGTTAGAAACAGTCTTAATGTAGTCCTTTGGAAAATTATTTTTGGCAAAATAATCCTTGACTAGCTTTTTAATTGAACTTATCTCTGAAGGAACATCTAACGTAACTACAGTAGAGGTCTCTTCAGAGGTTTTATCTTCAGAGGCGGATTTGGTTCTGCCAGTTTTCAGTTTCTTAAATAGAGGATACATGCTTAAACTTTTCCCCAAAGATTTTTCTTCTTCTTTATGGTTGTTTTTAATGTAAGCAACAACACCTCTTATCAACTTCTTTTCCCCTATCTCAAAAGTCCAGTCTTTAGTCAGATCCTCGGTCTCCCCGTCAGCAGGATCAGGCGACTTCCCAAGCTTTGATAATTTCCCCAAATCAGACAGACCAAGGTGCAGTGGTACATTTTCTTGACCAACTTTTCTCTTCAACTTTCCACTCTGGACCATTGTTTCAATTAATGCAAAGTCATCCTCTTCAAAGTTTTTCATGGCCTGGTAAGATCGGAAACCGTTGGCATGAAGTAGTCTACAAAGGTGGTCATCAATGATGCAATGCATGCACTTCATTAGTTCCTTCCACATCGGGTTGTCATCATAAAATTTATCCTGCCAAAAAATATTACAGAATTAGATCAGTTTGGACAGTAAAATGTAAGCAGCGGTAAGATTATCAACTACTAACAAGGATAATTGAACGCCTCTAACAAAAATATAATTGTGATGGTAAAACTATAAAACATACAAATGACGTTACCAGTTTTGAATAACTTACCTCTTTATCCTCACTGTCTTCAATGGTACCATTGGGTGGTGAATGGGGACCTGAACCGGGAGACGCCATGATGTTGTTGCTCCTGAAAAAAATAGTAGATTACAAACAAGTTTAAGAGATGAATTACTGGCCAGCACTGGCTTGGCTCTTGGCTTTCGGCTTAGGTTAAAATATTGGTTGGAAATGAGGATTTCCTGTGCGCAAACGACAAAATGTCAAATTTATTTCGCAGGCTACGAAATGAAAAATGACTAAAATCTTCGCCTTAAATATGAACATAACAAGAATGCCTTTCTTTCTTTGACACACCCCAGCGCAGCTAGTGCATTTGAAGCACTAATGCGCCCAAAATGTGATACCTTAATGTGCATTAAATGCGTAATATTTCGCGAAAAAGGTGCGATAGGCGCTACTGGGACATGATCAGGAAAATTGAAGCGACAACCTAACCTAATTATGTCACCAGCCACCATATCGGTTATCGGTATGGTCAACACTAAGATTCGGCTGACTCATTAACATTACTCAGACCGACTAACATTGCTTAAAAAGACGGAATAATAATACAGCTTATACTTTACGTACCCTCTCCAGGCAGGTCACAAGTGTAAGAACCCCAACCCGGCCGACTCCGCCAAAACGGTCCAAAGCCCAAACAAAACCAACCTCTCCCCCACCACTACAAACACGAGCAGCTATACGTACCAAGGAGCGAGCCGCTCACTGACACGAAGACAGCCGATGCACGGCCGAAGGCAGACCCGAAAGGTGTTCCGGGCCCGGGCGCTCGAGCACCATTAACTTGTCGCGCAAATGTTCCTTAAGCTGGAAAATTACTGAATATTTTGTAATGACAGCTGGAAGGAACGGGGATTTGAAACTGACTGGAAAAGATTGTGGACGATTGTAGATGATTGTAGATGATTGTAGATGATTGTAGAATGATTGCAGATGATTGTAGATGATTGTAGAATGATTGTAGACGACTGTTAATGACTGTCACTGATTGTAGCCGATTGTAGAGATTGGGGAGGGATTGGAGAGACTGTACGGATTGGAGATGACTGGAATGTGATTGTAATTTGATTGTTTTTCGAAGCGTACAATGATTGGACCAAGTTGGGTACCCCTCGCCGCCGCCGCAGCACGCAAGAAGCCCACAGCGAAAGATAAGACAAAGAAGAGGCAGACAAAACGATCTTGCATCCCTGCGAAGAGGAGAAGAACCGACCCCTCACCGACAACCTCTGATGAAGACGAACCTGACGCCGTTCCCTTGGCTGACTCTGACGCTTCAGAGACATGGGCCGAAGAGGAAGAGGGCGAAGACAACGGGCCGCTGGTGATCGACCCAGAATCGCTAGAAAAGCTGGACAGAGAACCACTCGAAGAGGAATATGTTCTGCTCAAAAGAAAGACTCCTACAGGGAATAAGAAGAAACAGACAGTTACATTCAGAATTGGAAAAGTGCTTTTGGGCGCAGATGGTCAAATTACTGTGAGCATGCTCAAGAAGAGTGACAAAGGAAAGGACAAGTTTGTTATTTGTGATCCAGTAGAGATAGAAACTGTGAATGTAAAGAAAACAGTCGTGTTGATTTTGCCAAAGCCAAATGTCGCTGGGACAAAGCGACAGCAGTTTCATCTCAGCTTTGGTGTTGACCTGAGGCTTGTGCCTTTGGAAAAGTAAATTCGTAGTTTAAAATGTCCCAAAAAGTGCAAAGAAATGTGATTTTTGTTCTAAAGCGTTAAAGTTAATTTAATTTTAAGGTTAGTCTCAGGCTTCTGCCTTTTCATGTGACGGTTAATTATTCTAGTTATTGTGCCAAAAAGTGCAAAGAAATGTGATTTTTGTTTTTTTAAAGTGTGACCAACACTTAATTTAATTTTAAT
>NW_026267681.1:56955-64687 GCF_000697945.3 Frankliniella occidentalis
TTCAAAAATATTCGTGTAATTCCATCAAATAATATTAAGAAATAAACTGCAATGTGAAATTCAACTGGTGTGGGAGGCGGTAGCAGCAGGGAGGAGGAAAGGGGGGAGGACGTTGCGGTTCATGTGGCACCTTGCAGCGAGGCTTCTAGTTCCAAGTATGAGAAATTCTCCGCCTCAAAGGTACGGCGTTACCCTTTGCACCGGCGCTCTTTTGGCAAGGAGTATCGCAGGTCCGAACATCAACATCGTGTAAACAACACTACAGGGGCTAGCGAAACATATATGTTGTCTGAATTTCCTGTTCGGTGGGCTGAAGGTATCAGCGAAACTTTAATGCTGCAGTCCCGAAATGCTGGATCGGTGAGGTTAAAAGTGGAGGGGAAAGGCGACTACTACGCCCTGGTGTGGATGTGGGCTGTCTTCTGCTTGTTGGTGAGAGGGTGTTAGGTGTAACTTTATTAGCGCAGCGCAAACGTGATGCGTCACGCGCGCCCGCCCGACTGTTTGGCTAAATTAGCAATACTAATAACTAGGGCAGCGGGCCGCTCGCTCACGCATCACGGGTGCGCTCGCCAGTCTCCAACCAACCGCGCTTCAAGACGGTCGCCGAGTACTACGGTCACGAACCGCCACAGGCTTTGCGCCGCGCGCCTTAACACGGATTAAAGTTTACCGCCAAAATCAGTGAATAAACCATCAAACCGCAGAGCCCAAGTATCTTCCATCTCATAAGCCAGCACGACCCAAGTATCTTCCATCTCATGTGCCAACAAGGGGAAAATCACACAAAAGGCATTACACAAAAGATCCTGACTGTGGATAAAAGTACGGTCCCATCTTACGGTGATGTTATGTGTCTAAAACAGTGTCCACTATCGGCATCATGTCTGTAGGAATGAAGAATTCGCTGGAGTAGGGTTTTTCGACATCTTTATTCCAAAGCACAGAACGACCTGAATTGCACTTTTAAAGTACACCACACATTATATCATTACACTGTGAGACATTGCTGGATTCCCTATTGCTGGTATTCACTCTAAAGTAGCAATACTATACAATCTAAATGGAAATTTCTTAGAGCAATCCCCTCTAAGCTATGGGCTGAGACACAGTCATGCCAGGAAAGTACACGCATATATAAGTTGGTTTCACTTATGCAATTTATTTATCAGTTTGTCTCTAGATTTACACCGTCCACCTGTTTCCGCCTCACTTTTCTGACCTTTCCTCTCATGTCTGGTTTGAAACCATCCTTTGAGAAATGTGACAGAGCACTGTCTATCCAAGAATCACAAATGCAGAGTGTATTTTTAAACATGGTCTTGCACACCCGTCTTTGCGTCCCTGCAAGACTGAAGAAATAGTGGCGCGAAACTTGCTTACCACATCCAACTGAAGATTTCTGCCTTGGAGTCATTGTCTTTATCGACCCATAAATAAAAAGCCACTGTCTTTCATGATTGGACAAGCTCCAAAAAGTGTTGAAAATTTCTCGCCTTTCTACAAGTTTTAATCTGGGGTTCTCGCACCTGTTGCAATTATCATGGCATGCATTTTTAAGTTGCCGAGCTCTGCGTTGTTTACCAGAGTAGTTTACATGTTCCCTCCCAGAGTCGAGACTCAACTTTGCAGCAGCTATTTTGTGATCCGACGGTGATGATCTCTTATTATGTAGAACTGACCTTGCGAGTGCTGCACAGCCAAAGCGGATAGGTACTATTGATTCCAAATGTGATGGAGTACACCCCTCCACTTTGGTTCCACAGCAGCGCACTGAAAAAAAAAAAACACTAATTAGTTTTATTGACACAGTGACAGTGGCAAGTCTTCACACAACTCATCACACTCACCAAAAATCCCCTGTTGTGTCAGTTGGCTCTTCTTCGCTCTAATCACCTTGCTCTGCCCCTGAGTGTCCGAGTGAAGTAGGTCTGCTGCCTCAAACACTTCATCCCACCATGACGAGCCTTAACAAATAAAGTAAGACGCAGCTCTAATAAGGAGGTGCTGATGACGAACCATCATAGAGAAGCACTCATAGCGTTACTTACTGTGTTCGTCGAGAAGAGAGGAAGTAGTGGCCGGAGAACTGCAAACCGACGACATTTCGCGAGAAAGCACTCAGGTACTCTTAACCTCAAAGCGCCCCATCGGTAGATTCGCTCAAATGGAGTTACACAAGGACTGTAGCGGGTAAACCTGCCGGGCAATCTGTATTCCCAAAGTGTTGTGATAACTGCCAGATGCCAAAAAAAAAAGATTCGTACAAACGCGTCTGCATATTTTGGTTCGTTCCGTTTCCAACCGGGGAACGTAACGGAACGAGCAACTCAGAGGGGGACGCAACTATTCGGAGGAATTTCCTGCAGAGTATTGATGGAGGGCTATGCACAGTAATAGATTTCCTGCAAATAAGTATAGGACGGCTATTTGTAGTAATTACTACAAATAGCCCAATTGACGGTATATGCAGGAATTCTTGCAAATAAGGTAAAGAATGCTATTTGCAGGAATTTGCACAAATATACACAAACAACGAATCCGGCGCCGGCGAATCATAAATAAAGAAGGGCCGAACTAACTACTATTTTCACCAAGTGAAAGGAAAAGAGACGATATTTTAAAAAGTAGGGTTTCTGTGCGGCAAGTATTACCAAGGCACATAAATAAATAGGTTTCTTTGTTAATGAATGCATCTATTTTCAAACAAGTAGAATGGAATACCATCAAATTAATTTGATGCAAAAGGAGGATACTCGTTCTTTACTTCCTGTCCTCTCATGCATGGTGTAATTTAGATCTTTGCGTACCCACTGATCGACAAATAAGAAATGGTAACCAACAACGGAGGTGCTAAATGGTGTGATGTAGGAATGAAAAGTTAGTGTTTCATTTTAAATTAATTAAGAAATGACGAATCTACATGGTATACAATATGTGAACTGGTAAAACATTTATTGCCTCATGTTTAAACAGCTGACTTCTCAAATCAGAAAACAAACTGAAATACTTGTTCAAAGTTGTTTTCACAAAATAGAATAAATGTCCAAACAATCAAAATAAGAGAGCCTTGTGTAAGAAAGGCAATTTGGAGCTCAAAATATTCTCTATAGGATCTTGACCAGAACAAAAGATTGCGCAAGGTATGTAAATACAATACTAGCAAAGTTCTGTAAAAAATAATAATTAAAAAAATTAAAAAACAACCAAAATACAAGGTCTACAATTATCCTACTAAAAAGTTAGTAAATATGCTAATATCAGACTCCTTGTATTCAGTTGATTGCAAACTATCTCAACACTTGATAACTCAGCTATAAAATTTTTAAGAAAGTACAGTAAAAACCAAGACAAGTCAATGTCAAAAACAAATGTATAAGAAACATATAAAAATTTACATCAAGTTTCAGTAAAAATTAGGAGATTAACCAAAAAACCTACTGGTGTACAGCTTCAGGTGTACAGAGTGGACAAATCCATTTGTTGCATGCGTCCACAAGGCCCACACAAGAAGGGTGGTACCACTCACCACACTTGTCACAGTCAATCATTGTAATGCTAAAGTGCTCTGGTAGTCGACAGACACAGTATACTGAGGTACTTGTCTCTTCCATAAATGCAGGCACTTTGTTTGAGCTAGGAAAAAGACTTATTTTTCCCTCAAGTAAACAATCCATCCAGTGAGAATTTAATTTCTCAAAGGAAATATCATACTGAATGTTCCTTGTCTCTGCAAATTGAACTGCATAAGCAATTGCAAGCAAAGCACTGTCTTCTTCCTTTTGTATATAAGGCATGTAAATTTTAAATTCACTCTGAAAACAATTAACAATAGCTGCCACTTGTGATTCAAGCTCAGAGGTTAATTTAGCCTTGACTTTACTGCCGAGCAAATATGGCACTCCTGAAAAGCATGCATTTTAAATTATTAAATGAGTAACCACACTTAGGACAGTCATACCAAGGGGACTATTTTGAATTTACCTTCTTTTACAACAAGCAAGACCCAGTGGCCAGTGCCAGTGCTAAGAAATTGAACGTAGTCCTGCTCATCCTTCAAATTATCATAGCAGAAAAGAAGGTACTCCTTCCTCCTTTCAATATCCTTAGGCTCCTTAGGCTCTAAATCAGGATATTGCTTCTTTAAGAAGGAGGATGCAACGTTCAAGTGTTGTTTAGTTACAGGTTTTCCTCGCAAAATCTCGTGTACAAATTCTTTTTCTAACTTTACATCTGGAATAAATGTTAATGAATGAAGCATGATGGCAACATGTAACTTGACTGCAATGTATTGCTAGTTACCTCTTTCAATTTTACAGAAGAAGCAATAATTACTTTCCTCTTCAATGATGAATTTAGAGCAGAACTCATGCATGGGTTTACGACAATTTTTGCAACACAAAGGAACAAGATTCGCATTATCAGATGTGGGATCCAAACATACCACACATTCACATATGTGTCCTCTCCTCTTGTTCTGTACCTGACAGTATTTACAGCATGTGTGTCCTGGCTGAGGATCTTGAAGCAAGCAATTTTTGCATCGGCCGTTAACTGAAATTTCAGCAAAATTGTAGCTTTACCTTAAACCTTAGGTGGGGGTCATTCACCAAATTGCAGTTTTGGTATTTTTCTTAAGTAAAATGTTTTAGGTGCTCTATTTTTTTAAAGTTGTTGCACAGGATGTGGAACAGTTGTTAGCAAAGTAAGAACTCAGGAAATTATTTCAATAAAAAATTAACCAAAACTGGCAGATGAAAGCTCCCTTAATATAATTAAGTCCACTTATGTTCTACCCCATCACAGTTATAACTCACTTATATCCATTTGTGGGGTGTGATGTATTACATGACTCAAGAATTCAGATTCATGTAGATCTTCAAGCTGCTCATAGGGAAATTGAGAGATTCTTCCCTCATAAATGCATTTAAGCCAATGTGACCTGAGTTCTTCCCTGATGAATGTAACTTTTCTAATTTTGCGACTTATTGCAAAGTCAACAGCATTCGCTATTACATACAGTCCACAATCTGTCGGATTGTCTTGTTGTTGGATGGATGGTACATGAACTATAATATCTTTATCAGAACTCATAATTTCACTAATTTGAGTTTTGGTGTTGGCAGTTAATTTGTTCAGGTAAAAACTGTCCATTAGGAATGGTTGACCTGTTGGTTGAAAATTATTTGTTAATATATAATATGTTGTCAGAGTAAAAATAATAATTCTCATTAACAATTGAAGCACCTTGAGATACTATGAGCAAGACCCAATGACCCGTCCCAGTATTCATCATCTGGAGGTAATCTTCATCAAGTTTGGCGACATGAGGTGCCACTTTGAACTGAGTGTCAAAGCTTACAATGTTTTCAGGTGCCGTCAAACCACCCAGGTCATGAAAAGCTTCTTTCAGCATAATGCATGCTGCATTAAGGTGCTCATCCGTTAATGATTGACCAGTTTGGATGTCATTAAGAGCTGATGGAAGAAGTCCGGTGTCTGAAATTGTTGAGAGACCAGGTGAAGGCCCCATACAAAGGTGGTTACATCTATTTCATAACAGCTACAAACCTCTAGAAATTTTGCAGTTGTTGCACATAAGCACAACTATGTTTTTTGAAATTTCTTGCTGCAGTGAAGCACATTTATTGTGCACTTGTCTTGTGCATCTGAAACATTGCTGTGCACGCTCCTTGATAGCTCGTTGGCAGACGACACATGGGCCAATGGATGTAGATGGAGGGGGGTGATCTATAAATGAATAGAGATGGAAATTTCCCATAGAGTAATGAATTAATACATAAACAGTATACAGTATTTGCTGCAATATCACTTCTAGTCTAATACTGACCTGGTTCAACATCATCCTTATCACTAGAGAGGTGGTCTGGTGTAGGTGCTGTTGCTGGTGTTTTCTGGTGTTTACGACCAGATATGCTGGTCTGTTTGCTCTCTCCACAATTCTTAACTGTAAGACAGAAGTACATCAAAACATAGATAATCTAGATTTTTGAGCAAAAGAATATGAAAGATCTAACATTACTAAAATTCCGAAAATGTGACCTATCTAGAAAATAACTTAGAGGACTTACCAGCCTTTTTCTGTTTCGTTGCTGTTTTGTTACAGGGCCGACCCTGAACAGATAGGTTTGGAAGAAGGATTGCAGCTGGGGAAGGCCTTGTTGAACAGACCACTGAGGGAGCTGTGCAAAATGCAGAAAAATGGCAATTATATGATAATATTGATGATTGTAATAAAATGAGCACAAAGAATCTTTAAGATTGATTGAAATTTATAACTATATGAGCCAGAGTGTAAGATTAATATTTACCTGAATTAATTTTCTTGAAATACATCAGATATATTTTATTGATGTGCTTGCAAGGACAGGCAGAATATTTGAAGTCCTTACATGTACATGAAAACATGTGCTTGCAAGGCTCTGTGCTACATGCTGAGATTTTACAGATTTGTTGGAGCTCTAGGACTTTGTAGGATTTTTCCATAGTGTACTTATTCTGAGATTTGACGCACCATGAGACATCAGTCAGTTGAGTGACGTCATTATCTGAAATTGCAGAACCTCTAATCTGCCTCTCTTCAATACCAATTTTGTCAATATCTTTACCTAAGAGCAATTTTAAAGACATTTGTTACTTATGAATCCAATGAAACACATTAAATTCAGAAAGCTGCTGCCTCTTTTACTAAATATATCATGTGCAACAAAAAATAACTACCTTTACGAACTTTCCTTTTGGCATCAGGCAATGTAAATTTAGGAGCAGCAACCTGCTGTAGACCTGGAACCTGTAGATCTGGTCCTATATCAGCGTCCATGGATTGCAATCCACTTAAAAATTGTTCTTTAGTCAGTCCAAACATAGAACAAGTTTCGTCTAGATCAACCATCCAGTCACATTCTGTTGCTGAGATGGGTGAAAAGGTCATTTCATTTTCACTGTCTTCAGAACAAGATAAATTAGTTTTTGGGGATGAAGTAACATCCTGGTTGTTGGGGTACTTTTCATGCTCAGCACTCCCAGCTGAACTTCCTTTTTCTGGTGAAGAATCATCATCATCCTGCTTTTCTGGGGATTTTCCACCCAATGATTCGGAACTCCCACCAGAGCCTTCTTCCTCAACAGAATTAGCAGGTGCTGCAAGATTCAGACAATATTAATTTTTTTTTTGTTTTCTTCATATATGTAAGGCATTTTAAAAGAACAATTAATTAAATATAATCACTTTTACAGGTATAGTGTCCTACTCTCACGTCCTCAGCTTTACAAGAAATGCAGTCCTCCCATCTGAAATATGATTTGTTCTTTTGACATCTGTCCATGCAAGTATAAAAGTATCTGCCATGGTTACGCCCTTGCTTCTCTGTAGAGTACCTGAAATAGTTCAAAAGAGCAATATAATAAGAATCCTGCCCCAAAAAACTATGTTATATTGATCCTATTACCTTGGTGCTGGTCCCTTGCAGTCTGGGCAAAATCGAGGTGTAAAGAGATCTACAATAATTGTTTAAAAGTTGATTTAGTAATAATTAAAAGATATTAAACAAAGGTCTCTATAGTATTTTTTTTTCCATAGGTTCCTCTGCAAACAGGCATAATATGCATACCTTCACATTGAGCAGGAGATTTCATTTTATTTTCTTCTGGTGGAGTAGGAGTTTTATGTTCATTTCCATGTGGAGAGGCAGAATCAGTCAAATCATTTATT
>NW_026267681.1:64737-70919 GCF_000697945.3 Frankliniella occidentalis
CGTAGCTCCGCGCAACCGGCACGATCTGCAAGCACGGCCTGGCTGCACGGCATCGCCTACCCGGCATCGCCTCGCGCTCATTGTGGGGGCACCTTTAGTTTCTATGAGCTAGTGGAGCTTAGCTTGAAACGACTTAAACCCCAGTGTTATTCGCTGCAGCGAGCCGCAGCCCTGCTTTTGCGGAGTTAAACTATTAGACCTTAAACTATTGACCAGCTAGGACCAACAATGGTTCGGGAACAGTTGGTCGCCCCTGTGGGCCGAGTCCAAAAATGAACCCGGGACGAGATAGGGTCGGGACGTAGAGGGCCGAGTACGAGTCGGCCGGGACGAGTTGTCTTGCTCCCGGCTCCGCGAAGGCCAGGAGTCTGGATGCAGTCGCTTCAATGAAGATCTGAATAGACGGCTGCCGAACATGACTTCCGCCGGAAAAACGCCTCCTGCAGACGAAGGGCGATCCTCATGGCGTGCAGGACCCTGGCCACCCTGGCATGGATGTCACCTTCATGGAATCTAGGCAAGAGGTCCTTAACGGACCGAACTGTTCTCTCAGCAAGGCCATTGGAAGATGGGTGCCATGGTGGGCATGACATGCTAGACGCCATTCCGGAGAGGAAATTGCTCGAATTCCTTGGAGATAAGTTGCGTACCATTGTCATTGACAATAGTGAGGGGTATCCCAAAGTCTGCAAAAATATACCTTATATGAGTGATAAGAGTACTTGCAGTTAGAATTGCAACTACCTTGAAAAAAGGCCATTTGCTGAATGCGTCCACTCCACTCAACAAATTGTAGCCATCCAGATATCCAGGAAAATCAATGTGGACTCGCTCCCAAATGTTCTGGGCAGGAGGCCAACGAGAACTGATGCACTAAAAATAAATCGCTTGTTTTTCAGATTCTTAACGAAATTACTCTGCACGATGTGCCATTTCGGAATTCGGAGAAGGAAGAATTGAAGATCGCAACAAAACGACTACTACTTTCTTCCCCTCGACCAACTACGACCCACTCACTAGCACAGCATTGTCGACAACCCAGCCTATAGGAGGTAAGCTTTATCATAACTTCTTGAGGTTGACGATTTAGTTGCTCAGATCACTGTAACAAAACGACTTGTTCACATTCCGAATGGAACGACCGAGTTCGTATCATAAATATTTCTTGTTTTGACACAAATGACACAAAGTTGTTCATGAGCATTATCTTGAAAATTGTACCGGGAACACGAAAATCTCATTTGGGAAATGTTCAACAATTTCAATTTGAAAATGTAAATGTATAAGTGCGCTGCACTTAACCCCTAAACGTTTTGCTTCGTAAACACGTAGATCGATAAGCAGCCGTAACAAAATTGGGTATACATTTGCGAATGCATCTGAATACTCACCCTTACAAAGTGCCACATACACCTATAAATTTTGCACTTCGGGTAGGCATTCCGCCACCCTTTGCGCCCCCAGTAAGTGATGACGGTCCGGGCGTCCAAACCAAGATCCTTGAACTTGTGAAAGACCGCCTCGTAGGCCTCAGTACTTTTGGACCGCATGATGGCAACGCCTATTGGCAATACCTATTGAAAATATAACAAAACTTAGAGCTTGCAATTTTTCTCAGATTAAATATCAGGATCAGTTAGTTATGCTCTGCCTGCTAAAGGTTACAAAGTAATTTGCTACATGTACTCACAGCGCCAAAAGCAAAAACTGCCAGGATCATGACGTGCATTGCCCCGGCCAACCTTGGAGTTACCCAGAAAGTTGGGTCCGTGGCTACCACGTCAATCGAGTGGACCATGTTGAGGCACCTCTTCGAACAGAAAATCAGGCTTTCTTCCTTGCTTGCCGACCAGCCCTTGACAAAAGCTCTCCCTCCCGTCGATTGTTAGTCCTGCAAGTAGTGGAAGAAAATGTTAATTTTAAATGTACAATGCACTAATTTACCGTCCAGAGATGTTAGGCAAATAAAGCATTCAGGTAAAGCTGAAATGCAGAAGAATGCGGGAAAGAAGAAAACGGAAATCGCAATGCTATAACATGGTAACTTCCGTTTTCTTGTTCCATGCATTCGTCTGCATTTCAGCATTACCGGAATGCCATTACCGCCGGCAGGCAAAGCAGGCCCGGCCCCTGCCGAACAGAGTTGCCGGCGGAGCGAAGCGGAGCTGGCAAATTCGTTTGGCGGAAGGGCGGGCCTGCTTGTTTTTACCTAAACTAGGTGGATGTACGCCAGACCACCTCTCGCGTAGCAGGCTTTGCGATATCTCACGAAACACTGTTACGCTGCGCCGCGCCTTACCCATCTACCTAGGCCTGCGACGCTGACACCCGAGTCGGGCAAAAGGCAGAGTCGTTGATAGGCCTTCGGCTCCAAAGGACACAACTTTTACCCCCATGATTTTATTTTGACGAGTTGCCCAGCCAGAGACCATCAAATATCTGAGAAACAACATTAAAATGGTTTGGGGTCATTTTCGTGTGAAAATCGCCCTCTGGCGACTTAACAGTTAGAGATAGAGCCAAACAGACAAAATTTTGGCTCATAGGGTTCTACTTAGACGAGTTACGTCTTAGAAGTTGTAAAAAAAATTAAAAAATTAAAAGTAATATTTTGGGGTTTTCGTTTTTGATTTTTTTGACAGGTCAATTTTTAAGCTAGAGGGCTCAAAATCAATACAGTTCGCTACGCTAAAAATGTCAGGTAAGGGAAGGTGGGGTCAATTGGGACACGGGGTACATTAGGACACCTTCAAATTTGCCGCCTTCCGGTGGTCGGAGAATCTGCCAATAATTCTCGGTTATAGCCCAGCTCGAGTTGTTTCGTTTCCACAAGGCGGTGACCAACCTCGTCGATCTCGGGTGGAGGCAGCTGGATGCAAAGTTTTTATCCACGAAAAACAAGGTAAAAGCAGCACGATCAGCAAAGTTTGTTTCTTTTGTAACGTTCGAAGTATTTGTAGGAAGACCATTTCGAGCTCGTGGGCGTTTACCTTGGTCCTATGGCAGTCTGTGAGTCTTGTCGTGTCGCGCTCGGTTTTGAGGTTAGGGAGCTAGACCACGTTGGCATGTCTCTCGGTACACATTGGGACAGGGTCGAACGGGGCACATTGGGACAGCCGGTTGAGTGTCCCAATGTGCCCCGTTTGTTTTTTAGGTTAACTTTTTAGTGTAACAATGACAACAAAGCATTTTTTTACGCTTTTTCCTCAGAAAATGCCTCGAAAGAGATCCGGGGAAAGGAAGAATGCCACTTTCGACAAAGAAACCATCGCGGAGGCCGTGAAAACAGTCCGATCAGGGAAAAGTATTAGACACACTGCGAAGGAGTTTGGCCTCTCAAAATCAACTCTCCAGCGGTACGTTGACGGTACCAAAGATCAAGAGGACCTGTCCAACGCCAAATTGACCCCGAACTACGCGTCGCGGCGGGTCTTTACCGAAGATATGGAAAAGGAACTCTCCGAGTATATACGGGACTGCGCTAAAATGGGATTTGGCTTAGACACTGAGCAAGTGGGACATTTGGCATTTAAACTGGCTCAAATAAACTCTCTCACACGTCCGCCAAAGTGGGACGAGGAAGAAAAAGCTGGTGCCGAGTGGCTCTTTGGGTTTAGACAGCGGCATCCTGAACTTAGCATGCGGAAGCCGGAACCGTGCAGTGTCAATCGTGCGTCAGCCTTTACCCCAGAAAATATGAAAGTATTTTTCGACAATCTCAAGAAAGCCATGGAGAGGCACACTTCTTTCGCCGATGGGAGCCGAGTTTACAACCTGGACGAAATTGGCACAACAACTGTAGGATCGGTGAAGAGAAAAATTCTGGCACCGAGTGGAGTAAAGCAAATTCCCCAATCAAAGACTGCTGAGAGAGGGACCCTAGTGACAACTACATGTATAATCGGTGCAAACGGGACCGCGTTGCCACCAATTATGGTATTCCCTCGCGTTAACTTTGTACCGCACATGCTTATTAATGCGTACCCGGGGACTTTAGGTCTGGCAGCCCCTTCTGGATGGATGAATGGTGATTTATTTCCTGAGGTTATGAAGCACTTTGTGAAGCACACTGGGTCTTCAAAACAAAACCCTACACTGCTTATTATGGACAATGACTCCTCGCACCTTGCACTTGAGGCCCTAGACATTGCAAAAAATAATGGTGTGACCCTATTAACTCTGTCCCCACATACGAGCCACAAAACACAGCCTCTCGATGTGTCTGTTTTCAGCCCCTTTCGAAACTACTATGACAATGCTATGCGCTCTTGGATTATGAGCAATCCTGGGCAAAATGTGACCATCTATCATGTTGCCTCATTTGTAAATACGGCTATGGGGAAGGCCATGAATCCTAGCACCATACTGTCAGGGTTTCGGAAGTGTGGGATATTTCCACTCAATCCTGACATATTAACGGAGGCCGACTACCTGTCCGCTTCACCCTTCAGGGCTCTAGAAGAAGTGCAAGCGACAGAGTCGAGCGGGCTCCCCGACAATCCATCTGCTACGGCGACTTCCGATGCTTCAACTGTAGCGACCGCCAACGAAGACGCCACTGCAGCATCTGCACAAGATACACCTGGAGTTGCGCCGACTGATGATCAGACTCCTGGACCGAGCAAAAGCAAGTTTCTCGGGCCTTATGCTGTCCGAGGCCTGCCACGCAAGTCTGGTGATCAGCCTGCGCCTGTCAAACCCAATCGTCGGAAGGGACGCTCAATGATTCCGACCGACACTCCAGAAAAGCAGCTTCTTGAAGCCCAAAAGGCCGCCGCCCGAGGGGTACCCAACTCTGAAAAATCGCGTACACAGACTGGAGATTGCAATGACTGTAGTTGATTATAATAATTGTAAATGACTGGTGGGATTGCAAAGTACCTGAAAGAATTGCAAGGATTGTGAATGATTGCACGTGGGACTGCAGGATTGGAGATGACTGGATGTGTGACTGGAACTGATTGGAGGTGACTGGATGTGTGACTGGAACTGATTGTAGATGATTGTAGATGATTGTAGATGATTGTAGATGATTGTCGATGATTGTAGATGATTGTCGATGATTGTAGATGATTGCAGATGATTGCAGATGATTGCAGATGACTGTGGTGTGACTGGACGTGACTGGAATTAACTGTGCTGCGACTGGAATTGACTGTGGCATAACTGCAGGTTACTGGGGATGACCGCACATGGTTCTTGTAGGGAAATTAAACATTATACGTGTCGTGGTTTAAAATACCGCCGTAGAAGTAGGCAGCTTATTTGTCGTCGTCGTCGTCTACAGGTAGGCCACAATAATTGCATGGGGCAGGACAGTACTATCATCGTGGATCGGCAGGTGCATACCTTAGGTTCTTTCAGGCGCGGATTAGGTTAAGGGGGGGGGGGATCGCCCTCCCTGTGGTCTCTAGTGAGCCGCCTGAAAGGTAGGCAATTTGTTCCACGAAAAGTATGTAGGCAACCGACAGTGCATCGCCCCCCTGTCAACCGGACCTTAATCCGTGCCTGGGTCCATTGGCGTCTTACAGGAGCAGCGAGTAGGCAAACCCCAAGCACTGTAGTGTTCCTGAGACGCGGTATAGAGTTGGAGAGTTGCATAAAGAAAAGGGGCTGAGCGAAAGAAAAGGTATCACACAAGGTACAACATAGGAGCGGGGCGTGTTGCGTGTTGCGTGCTGGTCATTGCCCCCCCCCCCCTTTTCCCCGGCCACCTATACCACCTATACCCATTTGTCAAGCTCGCCATCTCCCGAAAACATCTACCGCCAGGGCGTCGACGCCTGGCCAGAGTGCCGTCAGCCAGAGTGTCGTTGGGCAGAGTGCCGTGCAGCCTGGCCTGGATGTCCACGTCCACCTCCAGGGTCAACGCGCCGCCGGCCCGCGCGCCCGCCCAGTGCCACTTCAAGTGCTGATGAAGATGTGCGTCCAGAAGGTGCTCGTCGCTTTGGTATGCGTCCTGGCCCCGGTACTACTACGGCTACCTGCACCGCCCGTCCAGCACTGTGCCCTCGGTGGGCTCCAGGGCCACCACAACATCCCGCTGCAGGCGCTATGGCCGTCAACATCCTGGGCGCGCCGCACAGCCTGCAGCAGCCGCAGCAGAGCAGCACGGCGAACTGCACCGCCCGACCAGCATGGCGCCCTCGTTGGCCTCCACAACATACAGCTGCAGGCGCTGG
>NW_026267681.1:80998-81400 GCF_000697945.3 Frankliniella occidentalis
TCCCAAAGTGCCCCGCCCCTGTCCCAATGTGCCCCGTACCCGGGCACATTGGGACAGGTGACACATTTTGGGAAAATTCGTCCACAGCCAAAAATCGTCACGATAAAAATCGGAACGTTACGGGATATGATAGACAACATATCAATGCACAATTTGCGCTAACAGCGCCCTGCCTAGCTTATACGGTTCACGATCTAGAGCGAAACAAAAAAATCCGTCCCAATGTACCCCACCTTCCCTTACCTAGCTCAACCATTTCTCGAGTTATCGTGTTTACAGACAAACAGACAGACAGACACACAGACAGACCTTGGGGTATGGCTTTATGGAGTGGCTACTTGCTCGCCGGCCGCCCCCTAACCTGAGCCACTGCGAACGGAACTCCTCCGCCGTGCGAACGAA
>NW_026267681.1:90055-93605 GCF_000697945.3 Frankliniella occidentalis
TTCCATGTGGAGAGGCAGAATCAGTCAAATCATTTATTCCTTTTTCCGCTGTAGTGTCATTGCCATCAGCAACATTAACTGTTTTGAATGGAGAAAAGTTGTAATCTATGCAGGTATAAATCAATCATTATAATTCCATAAAGAAGTTCAACTTACAATCTACAGTGCCATTGGGATTCACAGGTAGGACAATAATTTCTTTTCCTGACATCCAGTATTGCAGTATTTTTTCAAGCTCTTGCATTCTCTTTTCAAATACCAGATTTCCATGTAAAGATAAAATACTGGAAATATCAGAGCAGAGTTTCAATGCTGTACGGTACTTTTTGTTTTTGTCCATGGGTTTTGGTCCAAGAGGGGTTACCCTCATAACACTTGTAGCAGTACCTCCATTGGGGACTTGACTTAAAGAACGATCATTGCTAGAACTTGCATTGGGGACTTGACTTAAAGAACGATCATTGCTAGAACTTGCAAGACTTCTATTTAGCCATCTGGGTGGTAAATCTTTCTTAATGATGTCTTCACCTATGACAGAGTAAAATAACACTTTAGTGAAGAAAGGCTACAGACTACTAACTTCTGTAAAATATTGATTGAATATTATCTAGAATACCTGATTGTTGCCTATGATAAAATACATGCTGGCAAAGTCCAATGCCAAACATCTTTGAAAACTGACAATTACATTCATCTGCATCCTGTAGAATGTCTTCTGACAAGTCATAACTTTTTTTTAGCTCACTGACTAAAAGAACAGCACCCCAATCCGAAACTGTATTAAGTACAACCTGTACATTTGGGTCTCTACTGTTAGCTAGGTAAGATCTTTTGGCCATTTCAACAAAATCCCTATAGCTGCTTTCAAATTCTCTTGAAGTATGTAGCCTCAACAACTCTCTCACACAATCAGCCAACGTACTTGTTCTGGATACAACTCTTTTAATCTTGCCATTGTGACTTTCGACATGATTAGTAGATCTTACACCTAGTGATAATGATTCGTTCCTGACATAGAGAACCCAAGCAGATGGGATATTGCGCCAGTACTTGTCAAAATAATTTCTAAATTGATCAGAGGCAACACTTGTGAGTTCCTTGTAGTGTTCTTCAAATTTTTCAGCACTTTCTGATACGCACATCTTGTCTAAAATTGTGGTTAGTTTTTTAGAGTTTTCTTCCCCCTGAACCTTCCTGGCAAAAATTCTCTTCACATGGGTGTGACAGAGATGGACGTGAACATTAGGGAGGACTTTGTTCACCCCAGAAATTTCCTTGTAGTCCTTATCTACAATGACTGTTTTAACAGTCTGTGGGACATCAGGATTCTTCTGAACGAATACTTTTAGAGCAGCTTCTAGTATATCATTAGTTTCTCTCCTGAGAAATACGTAACCAACAATTCTTCCATTCTTATGATTATCAATAACTAGCATCACTGACAGATGCATGTTGTGTTTGTTTAATTCATACGTTGTATCCATACCGATTATTTCTGGAAATTGTTCCAGATTTTTCCTCATTGCACTAGTTTGGAAAAAGATAAAATCTACTAATTTTGGTTTTGAAGGTTTTGGTGTTCCATCTTCATTTTCCTCTAGTTCCTCTTCTGGTTCTGGTTCGACATGACCAATGACATACTGAGAACCTGGGTCATTCTTTACCATTTTGTCAAGTGTCACAAGTAAATCATCTTCTGAGGTTCTCCCTCCTCTTTGATCACTCATGAAACGTTGCCTGCAATAAGGATTAGTAAGAATTTACTTTCGAAAAAATTTATATTAATTCTAGGGATGCCCACATTAGAATAAAAAACAAAAATGGGGATGGGAATTTAATTTTATGACAGAGAAAGTGGGGAATGGAGTTTATGGTCAGTGAAAATGTTTGGGCAAATATCAACATAATTTGGCTAGATAACTGAGAAATTACATTTTCAACTCAATCAATATAATAATCTCAAGAAGAATCGCACAGGCATCATTAGGGATCCATCTTTAAAAATATTCTTGGTGATTAGTTGTAAAGGAAAGAAACATTTTAAGAAATGTTATATGTTTCTAGTTATGTAGAACCTACTTGAGATTGGCCAAGTCCTTGCTGTTAATAGCTAGACCAGTGGTGTCCCGAACCTGTTGCACAATGTCTGCTGGCTTGCCCCTGCATTTGAACATTGTATTAACCAGTTCTTTTGTAGCACTGTCAAGCTTTTTGTTTTTGCTATAGTGTTGAGAAAAATTTTTGTTCTTAACAGGATGGTTTTGATGGAGGGACTTAAAGTCAGATATGACGAGTCTCTGCTTAGGATAAGCAACTGCCTTCAAGCTCATCATAGCTGGGCACTTCAGATTTAGAGTTCTGTTCCAGAAAAGAGGACATAAGGATGAGGAAACAATGATAACACAAACAAACGCTATCTAATCCCTCTTTAGTTTAAATTTTTTTTTCTTATCAAAAATGGCCAAAGCACCAACATGAATTTAAAACAAAGTAGATGAGAATAGTACTGAAGGTACAGGATGGTTTTGATGGAGGGACTTAAAGGCACATATGACGAGTCTCTGCTGAGGATCAGCGACTGCCCTCAAGCACATCATAGCTGGGCAATTCAGATTTCTGTTCCAGAAAAGGAGACATAAGGATGGGGAAACAATGTACAGCAGTGTACATGAGGCCTAAAAGGACTCAAATTGAGCATATGACGACAAAGAAATATTGGATGTCGCAGGCAAGGATTATTAAATTTAAAGACAATGCGATCACCACAGTGATCCTATAGTCTGGAAATAGTATTTACCTTTGACAGGGCCTCTGTCCTGTGCTAGTACTCGGACGGACAGGACCTCCATGAATACAATAAATAGTGCAATATTTTATGTAGAGGCACTCATTGAGCTTGGTTTGACCAGGCTTCAGCCCAGCGTTGTATTTTTCTACAGTTTTTGTAGAGGTGCGCTTGAAAATAACACAATTCTCTTTCTCATAAGCTGTCAGGCAATCTGAAAATTCCTTAAACGAACTGAATTGTTCATTATCTCGTATTCTTCGGGCTGAAATTTCAGCCATTGTTAACGGTTACTTGACCAAATGCACGTTTGATGTTTTCAACTTGCAGATTGTTGTCGGCTCCTGTTCCTGAGAATCAAGTGCCCGTCGACTTCCCACCATTCAGTTTAGCCAACTCAATGAGTTTAATTCTGCCCTGTATCTTTAATAATGTGATCGGAGTGACTATTTACACCACTGTGGTGGAAATAGCATATGAAGCACAATTTACACCATGGTGCGAATAATAAAGCATCTACTATTTACACCACATTTCTTATTTCCAACAGTGGTGCAAATAACATATTAAAAACTATTTGCACCACATGGTCCAAGCAAACTCTAAAACACTATTTGCACCACCAGATCAAAAGGAGAGAAAAGCAGAAGCCGGGTGTCTGCTGGCCGCGATTAGTTTACCTAGCGAAAGGCAAGACCTTGTAGGCTTCGTGTGTAATATTGTCTTTTTAAATAAATAAAATATCAGATAATTCACGAGTTGGTT